>NC_056613.1:8056563-8356563 GCF_018340385.1 Cyprinus carpio | reverse complement strand
ACAAAGGAATAAACAGCATTAAATATATATATGACTATATATTTATATTTTCCCATGTGGATTTCATAGGAGGTTTGATTTGGTCACGTGGAAAAGAATGCTGCTTGGTTTGAAAGTGACTTCTGTGCTTTTATAAATCGCTACACTATTGGCAATAGACAATAGTGCTTAGTATCTTGCCTGTTATGTCGTCCTCAAGGTGAAAAGATTTGGAGTCTGTTTCAAATAGTAAATTAGCAATTATAGCGATGCTTGCACTCATTTAGGACCACTAAACTTATGTAGCCTAACTGTAATAAAAATATTTTTTGCCTTAGTCATAGCAGCTAGGAATAAGAATATAACCGATTCCTTTATAATAAAGTGGGACAGAATCAAGCAATAGCAGAACACAGACTTCTCTATTTGCTAGAATCTGGTGCAGTACAGGGTTTATGCTGCGAGCTGTACTCAGTCAGAGCAGGAGGCTTTGATCTTGGCTCATCACGGTCCATTCCACCAGCACCCATATGGACTCACTTTTCTCAGGTCTGTTTTGGATCTCTCTCTCCCTTATTTATAGCCCCAAGAGTAGTTGTAAAACAAGCCCCTCTCAAATGTTGCTCTCATTCACCAGTACTTGCAGTGATGCTTTTGTCATGACATTCAGCAGCATTTACTACAGTTTTCATTGACATGAACGTCATCATAAACCTAAAAAAACAACACCCTTATTTTGCTACAATCATCACAAACAATACATGCAAAAAACAAGAACTGGAGGTCCTATAGGTCCTTAATTTAAGGTTTAGTGACTGAAAAAAATCAAATATATATATTTTGACAAGTAGTGTAAGTATTTTTAAAAAATCATTGAAAAAAAAAAAGTAAAACTGAAGTACACTTAAACTGATCTGTTTTATGAGCACCTAAACCATTTCCCCATTATGTGTTCACTGGTAATTATGTTTCCTAATGCATTAATGGTTTGCAGTACATTGAGAAGACATATGCTAGGAAATAGACTTCCTAATTATTCATAATGTATGGGCAAGAGCAAAGGCCATAGTCGTACACGAAATAACCCCCATTTGGTTGTCTGTCTTTAGAGCCTGGTCTTTATGTTTGAGTAATGTCCTGTGACCATTCACTCCTCTATTTATTTTTGTTTCCTCTCATTTTGAGGGACAAAGAGCAGGCGTCCTCTGGCCTCCTCTGGGAGGAGGGTGTTTTCTGTTCAAACAACCCCAAATACAGGTACAGTTGTCTTTGCCTGACTCCCTGCACCCAGTTCCAAGCCGCCAAGCTTTGAGTTCACTGTGGGAGCCATGAAGGCTGACCTCTAATAAATATTCTGTTTTAACTCTTGTAGCGAGTGTTATTTTCTGCCTTGTTATTTCCACTGATAGAAAAACGAAACATTATGATGAGAGCTGTGGGAGATCCAGAGGGTGCCATGTTCACTTCAAAGGGCTTCAAACGCCTTTTTAGTATGTAATTAAAAATATTACACCTACAATAAAACACTGTTTCCAATAACTCTAGCTAATGGTTTATTGCTTTTTGTAAATGTTTAAAGCAATTCTGACATATTTTTTTTTCCTGTAAAAGTTTTTTTGTTTTTTTTTGTTTGTTTCCAGAACTAACTAAAGAATAAATTAGATTATATAATTTTCCCAAAGAATATTATCGTTTTGGTTCAATTAATGGTCCCACATTTTCCGCATTGTGGACAGAATACTGTACTATAAACTTTTTTGTCCCGTCTTACTTTTAAATGTGCCGCAAATTTTGAAGGATGAGGAAAAGGGAATCAGTCACTGATGTCAGAGAAAAATGCATCTGAGGCAGACCAGACATAACCGCTGAGGAAATCCACTAAGTGTGCTCCCAAAAACGAGAAGGGGAGGGGGAAATATTACTGACATTCCATTGCAGCACCTGACTTGGACTTGGTTCAGGTTGTGTCCTGGCTGAAGCACTCAAGAAATGCTTAACGTGAAGGGAATTAGATTATTAGTGCAGCAGATGGCTGTTACATAGCAAGATTGCTATTTAATGATAAGCACTGCAAAAACCCTTCAGGGCTTCAATGTTTTCTCAGCTTTGTTTCTACCCGATAAGCGTAGTTCTTATAAAGACATGATACCACGCCAGTTGTCCAATTCATTTTGCATTGTTGCTAGACTTAAGCTAATGCCTGTTTTCACATCCAAAAACTAAATGTTCTTCCTCTTAATTGGTATTTGAGAAAAGCAGGCAGCACATGTGTTAAAGGCAACCTAATATCCAGTGGGAAAATGAGAACACAAATCTACTGCTAAGTCCATCCATCATGCTCAAACTGAAAACGACTGGTGCTAGTAGTGTCTGTTTGCTGCGACAGCTGTCTGCGCTTCATGTTTTTGTGCTATTTAAAACCTTTATGAGATGTGCAACCATTTTACACTTCATTTTTTGTGAGGTTATTATATAAAAATAAGACAGCTTTCAAGAAGGGTGTGGGTTGACAAAAAATCGAGAGATGATAGTTCTGGATTTCAATTAACATTATGTTCGGTATGAAAAACTTTAAAACAGTACAATAAAAGTATTTTTTTTAAAGCATACATTACTCAAAAAAAGTTCCTCATATGTTGAGGGACTGTTGATTGTTATGAATGTAATTCACTTGCTATTATAGTTTCAACGAATTTCATATACTCATAAAAAAAAAAAAATCATAACAATCACACATGACATTATCAAAGTTACATTTATTATATCTGGTCACCGAGTGTTTAATACAAAGAAAGATAACTTTAGAAGCATTATTGAAGTAGAACGGTGTGTGGTGGTATGGCACTTTTCTTTTCACAGACAGAAATCCCCTATAAGACAAATAACTCAGATTCATATAGTGCATAGGGAATTATTTGATTGTCCACTTCATAGCAATGAGTTACAAAATCAAAAGCAATAAATACTGTACAACGATAAATCTGAAGTTAAAAATGACATGCCAAAATATTACATTACATACAATATCCTTAAACAACAGCATTTGTTATTCATCCCTTTACAATAACATTTTTTATAAAGTCAGTAAATTGTACAAGTATAATTCAATATATGATTATATATACACATATATATTCCAATATCAATATTTAAATAAAGTGCCTTCCTTTTTGAAGCTCTGAAAGGTGAAATCTTACCATCAAATGTACTAAGAAAAGAGTGTATTGTAACTAATCTTCAACAACCAGTATTGCAAATTAGAAAAAGATATCAAATTGTACATTTTTGCCAACCAAATACCCACATTCATCAGTTTATTCACCAAATATATTGACACACAAAATCAAAACTCGGGTATGCAGACACTGCGATTTACTTGTGACAGAACCAACCCAGGCTCACTGGGACAAACAGTGGTGATATTTCTGCAAAATATTGCATTGTTTCTTAGACGTTTCACTACACCTTCAAAGCGAAATGTCCATTGAGTGGCATTAAACAATGTAAATTTGTCAACATTTTATTACCTTGGGTGTTGTACGTACATACATATCATGGCAGTTTGGAAATGAAATGTACGGCGAGTGGCAATAAAGGTTAAACAACACATCACCTAAACCCTAAAACCTAACCAATAGTGTTAACAAAAGCAACTGTAAGATAAATACGCATTTTCTGAAGCAACCATGCCATTTTAGTACATTCAGGACTTGTGACGGATACTCCACATTGCAAGTTCAATGCAGTACCAGGTGAGCAACCAAGCAAAGTTTACTACATCAGAAAAGCCATACAAATGGTTGCTGTTTATGTGATGCAAATATAAAAATTTATATTCTCTATGGAAAAAGTTTTTTAGGTCATCATGACACAGTATTGTGTAAGGAATCAAGCTCATATTAATCGATAATCTGCCCTCTGAAATCATCATTTGTGTGAAAAGGAATAAAAGTTGTTGGTGTTTTACCTGCCACCAGTGTTCATTTCAGCTGGAAACTGCAATGAACTTAGGTATGTTTTTGAAGTTTTGCAAAAATGTAGGAAGAGGCACGTATTCCTAATGAGCCTAGGTTGGACAGAACCCATGCACATACCACAAAGATCATTAAATCCATGTCTGTAATATTTAAGGTAAATACACTATCACTAAGAACAGGATATTTGAATGCTTCCAACATTTTCACAGCTGGACTGAATGACATTTTCATGGCTGGCTTTTATTGTTATCTCAGTGAATACATCTTCACGGTTTTGCTCAGGTCTGACAGGAATCATAAGCGATGCTAATGTGCACTTGGCTCATTCCTACATTTGGAGATCTTCTCCTGCAGAGTTTGTTACTTGCAACCTGTCTGTATTTTTTCAAGCGAATGCAAATACCTTGATTATATCCCTTTCAGGTTTAGAAGTTTATTTAGAGTTATAACTAAACTCTAGAGGAATGTAGATCTCAAGATGAACCAGGAACCATAAATGATTTTGTATCAAAAGTACCTTGCTCAGAATCACAGCTGTATTGAAGAGCCTCAGAAGTCTTGACCTTGCAGTAACTAACCTGCGATTTAAACCAAGGATCTTTTAGTTACAGGTTCAACATCACTCAATGCACATCTGCAGCAGTAATCCATGCAACATAATGTACTCTTTTTAATTTATCTAGTAAAAAGTCTGAACTGAGTTTTCATAGGACTACATTGTGATTTTAAGCACAGTTCATGATATTATCAAAGGTGGATGTTTATTGCTACATGGAACTGTCGTCTGTCAGCAGGAATTTAGAAATCAAATCACCAGCATTCTGTGTCAAATCTAACAAAGAGATCATGATAACACTGTGCTGAAAAGGGCGGCTTTCGAGGTCCTTCAAACTACATCTTATGCAAGCCTCTTTTTTTCATTGGTATTCAAGGATGAACCGAGACATTGAAGAGCCATGTATTTAAAGAAGATGTTCGTTTACGACAAGTGTCACCTTTCACCTCACCTTTAGAGGAAGACTTCAATCCATCAACCAAGCTCCGACAGCCCCCTGCACTGGTGTCAGGCGGCTGTCTCATATTGCATTCACTACAAAACTGAGTTGTGTTGAAAGGCAAAAAAGAAAACAGAATGGGATCCAATCATACTTCAGATTTTAAAAAACAAGCCTCCCATTGCTGAGGGACGTCTTCTCAAAGGCAAGTTCAAAAAAAGGCTCCCTATCGCTTGTCGGATTCCTTAATTTTTTTCTCTGCAAAAAGGTCAAAGGTCAAATGATCCTGCATAAATATCTATCCAATGACAGGTCAGTGTATATTTGGAGTAACAATATACAAATTCTAAAGAGAAGAACTTTTCTCAGAAATTTGTTGAATTGGTTTGCGAGTGGTGCGGCTTGTGTTTGATTTGTTTGGACTGATCTCGTACAGACTGGAGCGAGGCCAGGATTGAGCTTCAGGTCTAAAGACAACAAAATCGGCATTCTGTTGCATTTTTGAATATCTCACAATTCTAGCAGCTTTACAGGAATTCCTTTAATGGTGGACCAGAGTCTTTGAGGACCCTTAAAGAAAACAAAGGTGTTTCCAATGAAAATACAGTGAACTTGTTCCAGAGAATGCCATTGAAGAACTGTTACTGAACTTTGCTTGGTAACATCACTGAAGACAGAAAATTGCATCATGATCTTCCAATCTGGGCTTTGGACCAACATGTTAAACCAGTGTTGTTACAGTTGAGCTGTACGAAACAGTTTATGACAGTATCTAAGCTTTAATTTCCAGATGAATCTCTCTAGAGTTCCATTTAGTATCCACTAAATGGTCTAGATCTGTGAAAGAGTCGCCCAGTCCAAAAGGAGCAGGCTTTTATTGACTTCAAGACTGGTGAGATGCCATACTATACCACAGGACTCTCCAGAATTAAGCAAAACACTGGTTGATTGATGTGAAATCCATGATCTGGATTCAGTACTCCCTGGCCTCCTCTAGTTCATTCATGTAGAACGTCTTCCTGCGGGTTCTCAACACACTGTAGACCATTATTGGGAGGGCCGAAAACCGAATGAAAACGGCTCCAGTCTCCTTTACACAGGATCCATGGGAGAACGTCCACTTTGTAATGAAGCTCCGGGGAGAAAACTCGGTACTGATGAGGTTGGGGGCTCCAGCCCTTTGCCTCGAGTGATGAGATTCATGTGATCATCGTAGCAGCAATGCTGTGCAGCCAACGTGGTGCTGTCAAAGGCGAGCATCGAGCGCGAACGCAGAACTTTGCAGAGGGCTTGTAGATGTCCAGCCTCTCCTTGGGGCCGCTGGCATCTCGCCAGCGATAGGTCTTTTGCAACTTCCTATCGAAAATGTTGACAGCGCTGTAGACCACCTCGGATGGGTAGACGCAAGGGCAGTTGGGTAATTCGGTCAGGACCTGGTGTAAGTATTTCTGGAGGAAGTCGTTCTTGCAATTCCGCCGACTTCTCACAGCTGTCAACATCTACAGGGTAATCAGATCAGTTTATTAGTGGTGGCAAAAATAATTACTTTTTAATTTTTACAAAATATTTTTACATATAACTTTTTGTTAATAACTAAAAAATGTTATATATTTTATTATTTAATGCCAAAAGAAAATACGGTCATATTGAGAACCATGGCCTAACACGCAATGGGGGTTGTCTCGGTCTGCTGCCAAAACATAAAGATACATAAAAATATGTGCTGCAGGCAGCGGTCATGCTGAAACATAGCTGTTATTAACATTTATGTTCCATTGTGAAGAGATAAAAAAAAAACACTTTATCCTGTTATGTTTTTAAACTACTTTCATTATTATTGCGGTTAAATGAAAAGAGCTGTTACATTCAATGTTCAATGCCAAAAGTAAGAGACCAACAAAAAACTCCAAAGCAAATAGTGGGAGTTTTGGAAGAGGACTCTTTACTTTGTGGTCTCAGTAACACTCTCTGTGGAGCATTTGTGAAAAATTTGAACGTCAGATCTTTTACGGTCTAACAGGACTCCCACAGAGTTCCTCCTGCTGCAGTCTCAGAGGAGAAGTTCTACAACCACGCTGATTAAATGGGTTTTGAACTAGACGTTAAGTTAAATGAAAGCTCAAACAAATCAATAAAACATTTCAACTAATAAAAGAACACACTAGGAGCTTGAAAGGCATTTAACTGAACCCTTTATTAAGAGATTCAGCAGTGCAGTATAATGTTGCAGATTTATATAAATGGCAATAGTTACACAGTATCTAAAGTTACCTTGATCCTAACAGTTTTGAACAGTGGTAACCTGGTACTGTAATTGGTTTCTGAGCCGTTATGCAAATTACCACTTTACTTTTCTTCTGAAATGCCTGAAATGTCCAGATTTTGGCTTTTTTTCTCTCTCTTGTTTCATGACTTGCAGAAAGTAATGACGGAAAAGTACTTTACCAATTTGTGTGCAGGCATCCAGGTACATAATTGACTAGTCACTGTGTGTGTGGGAGAAGGTGGGAAATGGGGACTATAGAGAAACAGTTAAAAACAATGCAAATACGCATACACATACTGTATGAATATTTTAGAGAGCAACATCAGTAGGGCAAAACAAAACCCAAAAAATGTTTTTAACTCCCGACCAGAACATTGCTGGAAAAAAAGGAAATTATGGTCACCCTCACCCCATATAAAAATTAGTTGTGGGTACCACCAGAAATACTGAATTGCTGAATGACCACACCACAGAAATACGTTTAAAAAAAAAAAAAACAACCAACCTGTGCCAAGAAGCTCTGTGCTGTTTGCCACTTCATGAGGAGTCGGTTCTGTCACAGGAATTATGTCCATCTGTAGATGTAATAGAGAGAAAATATAATATATATATATACTATATATATCTATATTATATATTATATATATTATATATATATATCTATATATCTATATATATATTATATAAAATGAAATTTTAAATAAAAACACAATATGAGCTTACCCTCCTGAAAATAAAAATCTCTGTCAAAACACAAACGTAAAAATCAAGACCAGTTCAGCTATCTAAATTAAGGCACACTTACATTGCATAACTTCATGCTGGTTATCCACCATGGCTACACTGCCGTGCAAAGGCCAAACGACCGTACCTTCGATTTTGTCGAAAATGAGGTTATGATATTTTTGGGACATTCAAGACATCCTTTATCATGTGTATAAGTATCTTAATGCAATTTCATTGTTTTCTGAGAAAATAATGGTTCGTCTCAACCGTAACTTCGAAAATCCCCGGATAAACCAAGGCAAAACACTGTGTAACACCAGTTACCACTCTTTCACTTGTTTGGAACGCTCAAATTGAATTACTGCGTTCTGACTTTGTTTAGCCGTGCGTCAATATGAAGTTACGGTGCCGGTTTGGAGTTAATATGGTGTTTTGCCTTTGTTTTTACTGTCCATTAAAGTACTGCCGCATTTTAATACGGTTGCTGTGACAAAGAATTAGATAGATCGCGATCTACCAACAACAGCTCCCTATATTTTTTTATTTTTTTTGTAATGCAGATTTATTCTCCGGGCTGTCACTTCTAGTTGGATGCGTTGTGGGTGCAGGGTTGCTCGAATGCCGTAGCATGATCAACCATAATAAAATCCCAGTTGCCCTATAACAGTTCGCAAATTAAATCCATTATCCTACCTTTTCTTGTGTAACCGATAAAATCAATCCAAGGTGAATGACACGTCATTTAGAGATGTTTAACCCACAAACATTCTGAGCATTATTCCCATTTGTTGGCGTTTACATCCAATCCAAAAGGTCATTCTTTTAGGTTAGGCTATATCATACAAATCAATATAAAAGCAATTATGCTATGACTAGCATTCTTTTACATTACTGAGCATAGCAAATATATTGGTATCCACGGTATCCACTCAGGTTGAACTTTTTAGTCTGCTTGTTACGATCAAAAAAAACAAAAAAACAAACAAACAACAACAAACCAACAAAAAACCAAAAAAATTAATTACAGTCACATTACTAATATGGCAATATCCTATATGAGGACAGCTCATGATCACTAGATTTTATAAAGGTGTTACTATAACGATTTTGTAAATGGTGCTCAGCAAACCAAATATTGATAATGTGTTAATTAATGACTTTTGCCCCTTGGTGTGAATTCTCATGTTTTTGCAGACAATACAAAGGCAGAATACATTAACTTCAAAATAGGCGGAAAAAATCAGTTGAGCTCACAATTTTTTTAATGTAGATTCATTTTCATTACTAAAACATCGAATTGTTACATTTCCAGTGTATTACCTATAATTAATTTGGCTGGACAAGTAAAAACGTTAAAGTCATTTTTCTCAGTTTCACACTCTAGCGAGGTTAAGGTCTTTTGCCTTTGTTAGAGCAGTCACTAGTTAAGCTGGTCTGCCAGCAATAGTAACCAGTTTTAAAATGGTCCAGATCAAGGGCAGCGGAAGTATGATTTTTTTTTTGTCCCCTGCTCTCAAAACTACACATCTGGCTGAAAAAAAAAATTCTTTTTATTTTTGCCATAAAAAATTAGCTGTGTATTTTTAGCAGGTATCAAATAGATATATTTTTTTCAATGACCAATGTTATTTCTGAAAAAAAAAAAAAAAAAAAAAAAAAAAAAAAAAAAAAATATATATATATATATATCATATGATATATATATATTATATCTATAAATTAAGTTGTTCTATGGTGTTTATGTATATTTAGCACTATAGAGTCTCTCATAGTGTATTTGAGTTTGTAAGTGAACAGATTTTGTGTGTATTGCCCGTTTGTGCATGGCAGGTTGCGGACCGCCCTGTATCAGGGGCCTTTAAACTGAAAGCCCTCATTGAGCTGTCATACTGAAGCCAAAGTAAACGCCTGCGGCTCTCAAAGAGCGGTTTCATAGTGTATACAGTACACACACAGAACGCCAGACTGCTCCTTTTCTAACACGAGTCTGGTGTCCCTGGTGTTTGTTCGACTTCTGCATGCCTGACAGAGATGAATGAGAGGCATTAGAGAAGTTTTCCATCACTAGATGAGCATAATTAGGAGCCCGGATTGGAATTAAGATCAAGATCAATAGTGAGTAGTGAAGTGCACTTTGGAGTTGCATAGGCCTGAGTATAAGTGACAGAGTACTGACAGTCTCACCGGGACAACGCTCTTAAATCACCCTGTCCCGTGATTCTGTAGCAGTGCAGGCGTAGCCACATGAACGAATCTCTTTTGATTTCCGTGTCCACAGGTGACGCTGCATGGGTGGACCAGTCGCTCCATTCTTCCTCCTCATACTCTGTAAATAAAAAAAAAATGAATGAGTGTAGGAATTCTGTGACAAAAAGGAAATAACTTTTTCTATAAAATTGAGGCTAACAAATTCCTCAAACAGCATGTGGGAATGTTATGCAATGCAGGTCAGACCACAAATGAGTTGAGAATAATGCTAAAGGAATTTCTTTACTCTATATAACAAGCTTCTGAAAGTAAAATCTTCACCGTTTCAGCTCTCAGTCTGCTTGCATCTGAACTCTGTGTAGCGTCCAACATACTGGGATTGACAAAGAAAGAAATCCAAAAAACAACCAAGATGGTAAGTGCATCTCTCTGTGTTTGCCTAAGAAAGCTAATGAGCACACAACTAAAATAATATTGCGTATTTCTTTGAAAATATAATCTCTATAATGAACAAAATATGGGCCCTCCTGGCAGGACAGGCTTGCTTTTTTAAAAAAAAAAATTGGTAATAAATATGTCAGAGGCAAAGTCAGCCGCTTACAGCTAAGATGAGAACTGAGCCAATTACAAACACACTTCAGCAGGAAGGCAAGGTCTAATAGCTAGCAGACGCTTTCCAACAATGCTCTCTTTCCACCACCATGCAAAAACGAGATTAAAGTTTCAGAGCACTCCATGGCGGTAGTGTGAGGAGAGAGAGAAGATTGCTGGGTGAGAGAAATAAGTGCACTGTTTCCTCACTGATGTATTTTGGCTGCATTGTTGGTGGTTACCAAGTGTTGTTGCTAATCCAGAGTCCACAGTACTGTCACAGCAGAAAGAAAAACACTGATGATATACCCACTTATGAAGGTTATTCCAAATTCGTTTGAATAAACATTTTTGAAGTACTTTAATTTAATTGGTGATTTATTGGGTGTTTTCCCATTAAATAATGTGTAATTCTATAAAAAACAAAACAAAAAATGTGTAAAATAAGACTACTTTTTTTTTTTTTCTTTTTGAGAGAGAGAATATGTCTCAAATAAGTTATTTTTCTTTTTTTCCATTAGAATATTTCCCCCTGGTGGACTTAAGCATAAACACGGCACTACCATTTTTGTTCAATTTATGCTTATAAAAACATTTCACAAACATGTTGCTTCTAGCAGTTCCACAAAAATATCAAGCGGTAAAAACTTGAATAATAATAAACCGCAATAATAATAGCTAATATTTTTTTTTTTTATTTATAAGAAAATTATCAGCGTTGCCATCACAAGAATACATTTAAATTTAAAATATATTAAAATAAAAAGTTCTTTTAAATTGTGATAATATTTCAGAATATTACACTGAATTATCAAACAATACAGCCTTTGTGAGCATAAGAGACTTCTTTTAAAAACATTTCAAGAATCTTACTGACCCCAAATATATTGAAGGATAGTGTATGTTTGAGAAATATATAGGCCTACAACTTTAAAAAAAAAAAATAGATTTTGACTCACTTGCCTGACACTCTGTCCAAGCCAGGCATAATAAAATGTTAAATGCGATTTCTGCGCAAATCAGGCAATGATATCTTGTTAATGCTTAAGCAGAGTTGAGCTTGGCACGCCGAGTCGGTACAGTGTCAAATCTGCACAAAACTGTATATTAAACATTGTATATATTTTGATATTGTGTTTGTCACACGATAGCGACCAGACATCAATTCATTTCCAATGAAAGGAACACATGCAATCAAGACCACACACACCGACTTCGACCTATATTTCGCTATTAGAGAACTTTGTTTCAACTAAAATACCATAGGAATAGTAATAAGTTACTATAGTAAAACTGTGGTAAATCATTTTCACTAGGGCAGTAGAGAGGAGGAAAAAATGACCTAAAGCTATAAACATTGCCGATGACCTAAAACTATAACCATGCCGAACATGGTCTGCCTGTAATTCTGTGGCTCACCATAATTGCAGAGAAAAGCGTTTCATTAGTGTACGCCTCTAGAGCAGACCACATCATTAATAATAAGGCTAATTAGCCCTTACCTGTTTCCAATTCAAGCTTGTTTGTACACAAACACCACTCCTACTCTAAGTACACTCATAGGTCTATTTTAGAGCAGGGGATCCACTGGGGCAACACAGAGAGAAGCCGGTTTGGTTTGTACCCACATCCTCAGAGGCTCTACTGCTGACACGACCGCAGCGAGCTTGCTGCAATTGCTTCTTTTTCGGCTGGTTGTTGGATTTAACCCACACACCACCAATGCACTTTCTCTCTAATGAAGCTGACAGAACAATGGTGGAACACAACCTCAATGGAGGATCACCCTGAAAAGTCAATGGACAGATGGAGAAGAGAAATGCCCTTGTGAAATAAAGCTGGTTAAAGGATAAATGTAGAGATCTGGCATAAGTTAAACTCCCAAGTTTTTAGTTTAAAACAATCCAGTGAGAGCCTTATATGTGTGAAGCTTTTCTGTACAAACTTTTTTTGCTATCCCTGCAATATTGCTATGCAAAAACTAGTATTAGTATAAGTAGAGCAGAGCTGATAAAAGTTAAAAAGTCTAGTTAAAATAATCAAGAGGACAGTTTTTACTGCAGGTTTTACCACTAAATAAAACACAACGAAGAATGACTATGAAGTCATTTTATATATATATATATATATATATATATATAATATATATATATATATATTATATATATAGATATATATATATCTATATAATAGCACCAACATAAAAACCAAACACACACAAGTTTTTAGCTACCAAAGTTTTAAGAAATGTTTTCTTAAGCACCACATTTCTGAAGCATAGAGGTGACATAAAAATAGATAAGAGTTAAATCTTATCTATTTAATATATAATATATTTAATATATCTAGATAATGATAAAATTTTATGAATTGTAATAGATTTTTTAAATTGTACTGTATTTGTAATCAAAGACATGCAGCCTTGATGATGATAAAATCTTTAAAATATATATTTTTGTTGGTATTGTGTGTGTTTAATACATGTTTTAACATGTTTTTAATTTAAAGTGATGAAGTTAAGCAACACTGTGTTTTAAAAGTATCCCTTTAATATCACCCAACGTTGGAAAAACAGTTGTGCGGTACTTAATGTGTTGTGTGGAAACTGCAATGCACTATTCTGTAATAAATAGAAAGTGCAAAATAACATAATTTATATAAAAAAAAAAAAAAAAACTTCTGTGTCATTTTGACCAATTTAATGCATCTTTGCTGCATAGAAAGTATTTTTATTTCTGACCCCTCAAATAGTGAACAGTAGTCTGAACAACAAGTAATCTCATAACTTGGGGCTAAGCAGTACCTGCTTGGAAACAGTCATTATTTTATTCATAGAGGCAGAAAAATTACCCAAAACAGCTTTGAGTACAATATCATCATACTTCCCAGCAAATGGATGTTTTTAGTTTGCCAATTTTCAACGTACTCACCCATAAAAGAGTGACTGAATGCTTTACAATTTCCTCAGGCAGAGTAAAATATAACTTTGGTGTGGAAAAAAAATGGAAATGAAAACGACAAAAACAAAGGTAAATAAAAACACTTTCATTCCAAGGCCTGAGAGCTGCCATGAAAGTCCAGAGGCAACTGTCTGTGTCTGAATCAGAGCGAAGCGCCAGTCATGAGATGAAAACACAGCAGGACGCTCTCTTTGTCAGCCCAAGATGGAGGCTGGCCCATCTTTCAATCTACTGTCTAAACTGAACACAAATATTAGTTGTTTAGCCAGCAAAGAGACCCCACGCTGCTCTTAGCAAGCATCGGGGCCCAGGTTTCAAATGCGCCACGTTTCCAAGCACTAGTGTCAACTCAAAGCGGAACGCACAAAGCTGATGCTCAAGCCCACTGTCACTAACGGTGAACCAGGCATAGCGCATTGTGTTGAGTTTTCGTCCTGAAATCCATTATTCAATACTTTCACTGTGATCTTTTCTTCACCACATGCTTTGAAAAGGTTCAGAGCACTTGATGATAGTTGTGTTCGCTATTTAAGGATAAAAAATCACATTAAAATGATATTTCAGCACTACAGTTTGCCCTGTATGTAAACATTTTGAGGTAATGATCTGCCAAACTGACAAAGAAGCAGTCTGGTGGTGAGATTACATGCATACCACAACTAATATTGTGATAATCTATTAGGACACACAGCACCGGGTCACCTTTCACTGCGTTACTACGGCTGATAGGAGTGTAAAAGAAAGTATCTGGAAGTGGCGACAGAAATGGCATGTTTATGTAGCAGTTCTTGAGTGTAACCCTTAAAGCATAAATCACAATGTCAAGCCCTAAAAAGGAGGCTGGGGCCCGCATTGCTGAGGAAATCAGCTAGGCATTTGTGCCCCGGCATTCCAAGAAGCCCCAACACGAGCACTGATACTTCCGATAACGAGGCTGAAGAAAAACAAAAACTAAAAACTCAAGGTTTCCAGTTACACAGTTTGGAAAAAAAATATCAAGACAGTTTAATTCAGGTCAATTATTAGGATTTTTCTTCACTTTTGCACAGCAGCAGGGATGTGTTAAAACTCTCACTGGCAAAAACTACCCGTGCTTACCGTAATTGTCCATGGAGTCCCAACCCTTCCATCGTCTGTTCCAGTCTGCACCCACACCACTCAACAGGGAATCTTCTCCCTCATAACTGAGGGTCCTCTACGTTTTCCTCCAGACTGCCTTGCCCGGGACCCTCTTGACTGGAGTCATGGTATTCCCAGAACAGCCGGCCAGAAAGCCTTTTTTATTCCTGGCCACTCTTCTGAGCTCAAGGACCAGTCATTCCTGCTCTCTTTGGCAAGGTCCATCTCAATCTCCATCTGTGGGTTGTCCACAACCTCAATGGTACCCTGGTAGAGAGATACAAGTTGGTATGTTTGATCTGCAAAAAAGGACATATCAGAAAGTTGTAGTTTTCTACAAAACCTTGGTTTTGGCTGGTTTTTGGAACATGATAACCAGTTTCAAGATAGACAACCACCCAAACAAGCCTGACCAGGTCCAGCTAGCCAGGTTCAACCCTTCTAGACGGCTTGGAGACAAGTTTGGGACCCACCTAGAAAACCCATTTTAGCAAACACCAAGTCTGACTATGCTGTCTAAGCAAATTAGATTAATTGCAATATATATATATATTATATATATATATATATATATATTATATATAATATATATATATATATATATATTATTATTATAATATAATACATTGATAGATAGAGATTTACTTTTAAGGTCACATTCAATTGATCTTAAGTGATTAGAACTCAGAAAATGTATTTTTCAAATAAATTATTTTATTTTGGACTTTCTATTCATCAAAGAATCCTCAAAAAAAAAAACATTATCACAGTTACCACAAAATATTAAGCAGCATAACTGTTTTAAACATTGATGATAAGAAATGTTTCTCGAGCACCAAATTATAATATTAGAATGATTTCTGAAGGATCTTGTGACACTGAAGACTAGTAATGATGCTGAAAATTTAGCCTTCCCATCTAAAATATATATTACATTTTCAAATACATAAAAAAAATGGAAAACAGTTATTTTAATAATGTAATAATGGTTCCTTCTTAAGCAAATTAAATTGCAACCTTGGGGGACTTCCTTCAAAACACTAAAAACAAATGACCCCAAACAGTACTGTATATGTTTAACTGACCACACACACATATTGGGTTTAATTGCGCAGACATTTAAAAGTTAACTCAATTGCCCCCTTGAGCACTGTGCTTTTTTAGAGCCGTGTAATGTTAAGTATGTTCAAACAGGGATATTCAAAGTTTTCTCCATCTTTTCTCTGTTTGTTGAGCGGAAATATTTCAAAGGATGTTTTGAGGTGACATAAGATTTGTTCTTTGCATGCTTGGGCTCGTAGTGCAGAGTGTTCCAGCAGGCAGAGACAAAGGACTGATTGTTTGATTTCCCCCCACATGTGAGCAATCTGATGGCTGCTGCAGCTGTTTATAAAGGCATGGAGCAGTTTAGAGCGGGTGATTACGCTACTGTAAACTGCACTGTTTACAATAGTCGGTCTCCACCACCTCCTTGAACTAATCATCATGACTGTATTCTACATCCCAAAGAACACAAGACATCACTATTGAAGACAAAAAAGATCCAAGGTTTAGATCACTGGAGGTCCATTAAATGGCAAATTTAAGTTTAATATTAAACACAGATGTTTAAGAAATCTCCGCTGCATTTCTTTGTCAAGGTCTTATCAAATTTGTTGACACTAGGAATGAGTCATGGAAAAAGAAGATAACATGAGGAATAAATCCAAAACACGTAAGAAAGTGTTCAGTTCAAACTGACGTCTTAAAATTATAACGTTCACAACATTACCTGCTGAAGGCAGTAACTCATACATTTACATTGGCAGCAAACATATTGGAGACCCATTAAAACAAAATAGCTTTTTTCTAAAAAAGTATGGAAGATGGACCCGTCCCGTCCCACTTGGAAGACTCTTGAATTTTCCCAATTATAAAAGTCAGTTTGCTTACCAGGATCTCCTGTGTATTTTTTCCCTGAAGTCTAACTTCGTTTCCTCTCAAGTCCACTACACACGTCAATTTCATAACAGTACTAAAAATATAAAAATCCCTCCTTTACCGGTGTTGTAAAAACATTTAAAGATTGGGATCTGCTCTTGGAGGGAGCATTAAAAGTGCCTGTTAAAATAAATACTGTGGCCTTTTCACCTTTCGGATTTTCTCGGGATTTCATTTGGGTACACTGGCAGGAGCTTGAGCGGCATGGCTGAAATTGAGCTACACCAGAATAAAGGTCTCGCTTGGGGTAATTTAAGAGGCCTCTCCGGTTTTAGAAGCAGCTGTGACATGACCAGCAACAGCGCAGAAAATCCTGAAGTCCCTACTGCCATCACAGCAGCAATAACAGTGAAACAATGAGTGCATAGGTTAATTACCTACACCACAAACTGTTGCCAAGTAAAATCAAATCCATTACCCAACTCATTATACAATGATTTAGTTCACCCTCAGGAAAGAAATGACAAGGGGGGCCCGGGTTTGGGGAGGAGGTGAGATGTTAAACATATCTGGAATAACAAACGCCAGCTACCCTCATAAATACCCCCAACTGTCTTTAGAAGAACTATGCCAGAGATACAGATACACAATGAAAGAAACCCAATACACAAAATGACTGATTCAGCTCATTTTCACCTCATTTTCTTGTGGTCCAAGAGCCTGTAAACACTGTATTACTTTTTTAAAAGCATGTATATACAGGACGAAACTTGATTCTGAAGCAATCAAAACTGACAATAAGGTTGCCCCCGCGTGGACTGGACCTGCTCTCCGCCGATACTTGAATGTTTGGGTTTTGGGGACCCAGGTCTGCGTTGGCCAGTTCAGGGAAGTTCTTCAGGTCTAATATGAACGGTTCTTCTTCTTACTGTGGACAGCAGGTTTGGGAAGGACTCCCTCTGAGCGAATCTGTGGTGCCCATCTCCTCTTGTGACGGGCGAGGCAAAGGTGGCTCACCTCCTCAATTGGTTCTGCCGCTGAATGTCCTGCAGTGACTGTCTGACATCTTTGGAGTCATCGTGACCTCTGACCTGGGAAGTGCACACATAGTATCCCATGAAAGGAACATCTGGTGATCTAACTTTAGATGAGAGTGCAAGGATTCCTTATGTATAAAGCCCCCAAAAAGGCCCAAAGATAAATACTTCTGAGAAATTTCGTCATGCATGTAAAGATGGTTGGAGGATCTGTCTTAGTTTAACACCATATCAAATCTATACAGCTGTGACCTTATGGCCCATATGAAAAAAGATGTCTGGGTTTCAAATAAACCCATCTGGAGTGAAATGTCTGATGCATGACAGCATATCAGGTGGATTTTGGACACAGGCATTAGTAGACTATCATGGCAATAATTAAAGAGCCTTCTTTTGCTTTAATGATCCAGGAAAAGCCTGTTTCCCAGACATTTGGAAGACTCTCTGTCCGTCTCTTTTAAGTTTTCGTATATATACAAGCAAACGCAGCAATCTGAGTTGCTTTGATTTCCATGCTGCATATCTGTCAATCGATGCTTCATTGGGTTACCATTAGCAACATAACAAAACAGACAGCAGACAAACATCATGGCTCACTCTCTTGACAGCTGTTTGACATTACGGGTAATGCTGGCGTTCAACGGATGGAGAGGGACTGTGAATCCCTAGAGGAAGACTCAGGAGGCAGTCAGACAGTGCATGCAGGTAAATGATTACCACATTAAGGTATTTATGTATCTCTTTCATCTGGTTTTAACTTTAATATGGAGACATACAGTCTGTGGCGGTACAAAGAAAGGCTTCCTGTTGTCCACAAACTATGACAATACTCTAAAGCACTTTGCAGTTTGCTACTAATCATGTCAACAAGTCTCAAGCCTCAAAATTGAGGCAGATGATGGTGACCTTTAAAAAAAAAAAATGATTTCCAAGTTTTCCAAGTTTGTTTTTTTTTTTTTTTTTTTTTTTTTTAGTAAAGGTAAAATATATTTTACCTTTTAATATTAAATACTATATAGTGTGGGTCAAAAGTATTATTGGTTAATATTATTTTTCCCCAAACACACATTGTATAAAACAAAATTGTTTTCTTTTTCTTTAAAATAATATACACTGATGAATTGTGCAGAACAAGACCGGGGACATTGTTGATTGTAAGTAAATAGTATAAATGTTCATGTTGTCTTTAGCTGATGCACTCTCCAACATGCAATAAGCACCAGATGAAACTCAGTTTAGTAGACTTTACATTTTCATTCCATGCTGTGCTTCAAAGAGTTCTTGCGGAGGCCCTGTCTATAAGCCACCAGAGACTTCAAAAGAAAAGCAACATACACAAGCGTAAATCAGAAAACAAGAGACACATATGTCCTCATCATGGCCACATCATTCTGCAAGCATTCTCTATAACCAACGCTATAACTCATTACTTTTAAATCTCCATCTCAGATCGTCACAGATTCAAATCACCTTGGTGCATTTCAACATGTGGTATTCCTGCTCTTCTTCATCTAGAGACTTGGTTTGATGGTCCCAATTTTCCCTTCTGACGCAGCAGAGAAGAAAGGGGGGGTTGAGTCTGTCTGATCAAAGCCTCTCTTTACTGATCATGCATGGCCTGCCTTGTCTCACTTCACTGCTTGTGTCTCTCCCACACGCAAAACAGATGTCCTCTGCTCCAGACGATAAACTTCACCATTGCGCTCTAATGAAGTTCATCATTACCGGGGTGGCTGGGGAGGAGGAATGGAATGGAAGCTTCTTTAATGATTTGTACACAATTATTAACGTCTAAACGAAAAGCTTTTCTATTTAAATTCAATATTTTATAATTTCCATTCAAATTTGTTCAGCGCAGAGTTAGTGTTTTGATAGATGGAAATACGTTTGAGATTATCGACCGATAAACAAGCGTTATCCCGACGCGACATCGAACGCTGTTTTCAAAAGCAGAGCAACAAACTGAAGCAGTCACCATGCGTCATATAATAAAATGTGCAGAAATAATTTAAAGCTGCAGTCCATAAGTTTTGCCTCTTTGTCGCCAACTCTGTTTGAAAACCTGCAATTGCAGCTATTAGCAGAATTACCTTCCTTGCGTGGGTTGTGCGTCGGCACAGCTCCAGCGCGGATGAATCGAATGTTTTGAGGTGTATGTGTGGCAGTCAGTCATCCACGCACCGGAGTGGATATTTACTGTATTTCACAATATTCTTGGAATTTGTGACCCAAATAAGAATTTTTTCACCATATGTGAACATCTGAACAAGTAAGTAACAAGTCTGGCCACAATTGTTCTGACCAAGTGAGGAATAAAAGCATTACAATAAATCGCGCTACCCAGTGCAATTATTTGTGAAAAATATTATACTTTATTCTCAAATTGTTAATGTTAACAACATCAGCATTACGTGACTATATAGTGTGTATTAGCGTGCAGATTTCAACTTCTGTACAGTCTATTCTCTAATTGTCATACCATTCGAATTTCATATTAAGAAATTATTTTAACCCAAAAAGCAAATTATGCTCCCTTCGAACTGGTTGTCTTTAAAATTCAAATCTTGTGTAATCCCAGGCTATCTTTAATCAGAAGCACATTTAAAACTTGAATATAGTTTAATTTCATTCACATTTGTTTCATAAACACATAATCCTTTCTGGATTACAATCCGCCATCAAAATGATACATTTAATTATCCCAGCTGCTGTGAGAAAAGACTATAAACGATCCACCACCTGCAGCATCCTCAAATGATAGCCTAGCAACAACGACAACTTCTTTATGTTTACAGATGTGAAGTAATGACGCAGCAGCATGCTCAAATTTCCTGAAAAAACCTACCCGTACCACTCAAATTAGAAAACCTGAAGAACCTGGTTATAAGATAATCGTTGTGAAATAGGCTAAAGAAAGGCGATAGTTTTGAACACAGGCTGGTTATGCACTTGCTCAAATATTGATTTCGGATAATTTTGAGCCACAATAAGTTATGGACTGCAGCTTTAAAATTCAGTCGCGAAAGTAAAGCTTGGTACGTGTCCAAAAAGTCGTCACCAGGTTCAGTGCACGCACAGTGTGAGTTCTGATGTCTAACGCAAACAAATGACTGTGATTCTTTTACAAAGTCAGTGGATCATTCAGAGCTGTTAGGCTACTAGTTTATTGACTCACTAAACCACGAGCCATTTTGCCAAAACGCCTGATTTGAAATAAAACTGAGAATGTTAAATCCTTTTTACACAAATGTTTACTACTACAAAACTATGTGTAGGCTACTTGACTTCTCTGAGACTTACATTTGTTTATTTACTGACTGTTTTTTAATTTGACAATATGTAGGCTACTTTAACATAGCCTACACATTGTCAACTAAGTTTTGTTGTATGAATGAACGTACTGACCATTTTACTCCCCATTTTGAATGTTTGGCGTTTGACTGGCTGCATCTTGCCATCAAAAAGCACTGACACTTGACCCAAAGCCAGAATCTTATTGGTTGGCATGTAACGTTTTCATCATTGAACGAAGAAAACCAAGTACATATGGTTATCTATGTGTGAATTTTCCATAGCAATTACTATTTAAAATCTTGTTCTTGTTTGAAATCTTTATTCTGCCAAATATTCATGTCTCATTTAAAAGGCCTTCAGAAGACAGTAAACATGAACTTAATGTGTCAGCTAGGAATTGCACAGTCGGAGTGCAGTTGGGAACTACTGTCTATTTTTTACAGCCGTGTAAAAACCTGTGAGATGTTACCATCCACAAAATTTTCTCTGCCTGCCTGTAGTGAGCGCAATGAAGGATTTCAAGTGTTTCCTCACTTTGTGCGCCTTCCAGAGATCTTTCATACCATTCCCATCAATCATTCTATAATCAAACCTCTGAGAAAAAGTCACGCCAAGATAAGCTCCTCACTCAGCATTGCAGTTTGTATTAATCACTTTCTTCACATGGGTGAAACTGCTTACTCACCAGCTGAGACGAAAAGGATGGCTATGATTTCACAATGAGTGCTACAGGTTAATACGAGAAAAGAAATTTTAAAGAATACTTTCCTGTGCCGCAAAGCGGTTCGCAACAACTAAGTCCCTGGAGCCAAAATTCCTGACTCTCCACAAAGGGGGCCAAAAGAAACAGAGGAGGCAAGACAGCAAGGCCACTTGTGAGAAGAGTGACATGGTAAGGAGGGAATCCTGCCCAGATCCTAGCAGAGACAATCATTGTCCTCATGCCTTTATGTTGTTCTTTCTCTATATTTTTCTTCCAGCATACCACCGTGTTACAATCTGATTCTCTTGGCATGCCTCAACAGCATCAATGTACCATATGTTATCTCCTCTCCTCACAAACAATTGTTGTGTTTTATAGGACGTGCCATCTGGACAGGCACAGAGACCTAGGAGAATAAACGAATATGCCCCTGCCAAAATAAACACCACACACACATGGTCTGGGGATGCTTTGAGTTGAATATGCTGGAGCCGAGGTGCCATCACAACAAGAACAGGGCATCAGCGCACCGAAGCTGGAGAGGCACCAGAGTCCCAAAGCACATAAAACATTCAGTCTGATTTCCACAATAACCTCACAAAGCATTACCTTTGACCGCATAGAAAGAAAGCAAATGGGATGCATATTTTTTTAAACTTATGCCTTTATATCTTACAGTCTGAATGAATATTTCTTGTTTAAAACTTTACTCACATGTACCTGTTTTTTATCAGGGGCAGAAATGGGTTTCCATATAAAATACTTTTGTGTGCAGCAAGTGAAGCTCAAGGTTAGAGCGCCTAGATGGATATATCCCACACAGATCCACGTCTGGCATCTCTCAGATGGCTTGTGTCAAAAACTCTTCATTAGCGTCATGCAAGCCTCAGAAATCACATCCCCCTAGAATTCCTGTTGACACTTGATAACCAACTTGTACCAAATGTACCAGTGGTACTGTACATCTTGATACCAACTGTATTAATGTTATAAACTAAAAAAAGGCAGATTGGATACACATCTTTTCTTTTACAAGCTTCAGATGTTTATAATCAGATCTCGGTGCTGCACAACATGTTTTGTAGGGCCAAGATCTAAAAAATAGTTGTACTCAGCAACATGCAGGCACGTCATTAAATCTATTTCTACTTTCAAGCTGGTATGTGTGTGTTCTGGTGGTTTTTGTGAAATATTATCTGGTGTTTCTTTATTAAATTCTGAATATAGCTTTCACAGCATCTACCAAGGCATTCGCAATATACTTTCAAACAGAGCACTGGACATTTGAGAGCTTTCCGCACCCGAGTCAAACGGCACAATGCTAAGAAACACCAATGTGAACTTCCAAGCGGTGCTCAAGAATTTGGCGCCATTTGTGGAATTGGTGTCTGCTTGGGCTTGAGGAGAGGAAGAGCCCTGTGATTATTGGCCTTATCAATTATAGCACCAAGGCTACTGAACTCCTACGAGGTTTCTCTGAGCGTGGTGTATTGATTAGTAAGTGTCAGTTTTTGTGTGAAACAGTGGCTCTCCCATGTCTGTGTGATCCCTGGTGGCTACTTTAATAAAAACATCTTTCCCAATTGGCTTAAATGGTAGGGGAGACGTTATTTTTTCACACAACGCACAAAGACAGTCTTGTATAACACAAGTCTTGTTGTTTTACCAGTCTGCTTTCTGTCAGGTCTTCGCACCCTTGAGCAAGATGTGTTCTTAACCCCCCGCTCAAGTTGTGCACGGTGAGTCGAGTATCTGCTATTTTGATTGATTCATGTGCATGTGCAAGAGAGGCCTTAGTTTTATGTATAGGATAGTGGACTTGTGTTTGAATTTTTTTTCAGAGGGGAAATGACTATTAAAAGGCAGCCTGGGGTAAGTTTGCATTTCCTCTCTGCGTTAACACTCCATAAAGCTGATCCATGAAAAAAAAGTCACAGCATAACCCTGGATTCAGTGTGACCTCACTTCTTTGCTGAAGGAGAAATGAATGAATTAAATACCCAGAACAACCTATGAACATTAAACTGTGGTTTATCATTTAACAGATGGGGCAAATTAACCACCCAGCCATTCCAGGCACTAAACACACATTAACTATATATGGAAACTGTATTTTCAGTGTGGTTTGACTTCTAATAAACTCCTGCTTCTTTCTGGAGATGATATGATATGTAATAAAAAGATTCATACCTGTCTGACACCTGCTGCTCTTTGAAAACTCATTTAAATTCATTGTGTTCTGCAGCGTAGTAAAGCAGACCAGAGCTAGGTGTCACAATAAATATCAAATGCTGTTTTGGCATACAAATATTGGAATACATAAACTTATCCTTTTAAAACAGGATAATTTTATCTTGAGAAAACGGTTCTCCTTTCAGTTAAAATGTAGCCTTTAGAAATATAGATAAAACACACATTTGTTTGACTGGATAGTATAGATATTGGATGTGACATCATACCCTAAGTGACAATTAGCTCCAGTCATTCCTACTGGTTAAAAACCCCGATCAGGTGACATCGTTAATTTTTCGCACATCACTGACCAAGATGGTCGTAGAATCCGGAACATGAACTATTGCATATAAACTTTTAGACCTTTTATAGTCCAAAAGTTATGTTTCATCCCAAAATCTCATGAGCATTTATTTGGGATTTTCTGACAAATATACGTTATTAATTTAGATATAAACTCTTCTGTTGCTGTAAAATAACATTTATTTTAAAAAATAGCTAATTAATCATTCATTATTGACGAATTCATACCTCTAGAGATGTTTCACTCTTGCTCTTGATGTGATTCGCTCTTCGTCTTTTTGCAGGGAAGCCCTTCACCAGCAGAAGACAAAGTGTCAAGAAAACTGCCCACCGTAAAGCTCGGCTTCGAATCAGCATGACTTCGTAAAAAAAATAATAATAAGGATAGTTTATATTTCTGATTTTGCTATCGTGCACCACTTTTGATGAGTTCCTGTGAACGGCACTCAACCCGCTTCAGTTCCAAGGTTCTTTTATGTCTCTCTCTTTGTATGTATGCCCATCCCTCATATAAAATCAATCCATCTAAAACGTCAGAAATGCATTAGGCATTAAACACGTAAAGCAAATTCTCAGTGAGCAGCAGAACAACCCTCATGTCCGCGTGTCCCTCAGATCTTCTGACTCTGAGATGTTCTTGGTCCCCAAACCCATTTCAGCAGTTCCCAAACTTTAATATTCCTCCCAGAGTTCTCAAGGTGATCTTCCATGTGTCGTGAGTTTGTCTCTATCCAGTGGAAATATATGAAGAGCAGTCTTGTTTGAGTGTGATTCTGCGGTGGATAGCTCCTCAAACACGCGTCTCTCGGAGCGCAATGCGCACTGAGCCCAAGACGCAAAGAAGATCAACGCAGCACTCGTACCCTCACTACCCGTAAATGCTGATGTATGATGTGCTCCTGACTCATGCTCACAGAAGTCTACACCTCATGCAGGTACTGTGGTGAAGTGCCCTCAGTAATTCACTGGCTTGATGTGACATTCATCTCCCTCCGCTTGTGTGACGTCTCTGGAGGAGGGGTTCATACACCCCACTGACTGACTGAATGAATGAATGAATGAATTAATGAATGACTGAAGCATGAAAGCTGGAGCTGCGTGGTGTATAATATCTTCATGAGACCAACTGAAGAGAAACGTTTTGGCTTATTTAAGGCATTATGTTTAGTCCATATTATATATATATGTATGTATATTTATTGTTCCGTTCAAATTCTAAACTACAGTAAAAATATTTAGAAAAAATAAAAAAAAATAAAATATGTATATTTATTGTTTCGTTTAGATGCTACACTACCGTTCAAATTTTTAGTGTCAGTAAGATTATTTCGAAAAAATAAAAAATAATAATTAATTAACAGTTTTATTCAGCAAGGATGCATTAAATTGATTTTAAAATCCAATTAAATACATTTATTTAGCAAGGACGCATTAAGTGAATACAATAAATTCTGTGATCATTTAAAAATATCCTGGAAAAAAAAAGATCATGGTTTTCACATAACAACAATTTTTTTTGTTTGTGTTTATACCATTGTGAAAATATAATAAACCATAAACATTACTGTTTTTTTTATACATTTGTGAACAAATAAATCTAGCTTAAAATAAACAAATAATAATGTTACCAACCATTTATATATATACATTTTTATAAAAGACTATTTTCAAATTTATTACTTTTTAATTTTTTTTTATTCATTTTTAAAAATAAATAATATAAAATATATTTATTTTGTGAATTGTATAAATGGAGGATTTGCCAACAATCAGTTCCAAGAAGCTTAATATGTACAATATGTTTCCTCTAATGTGGTAATTTCTATGAAGTCCTCTGAGGCATTAATTCAGAACTATCACATTTGTAATCGAGCAGCAACTGGATTAGCAATATAATTTTAATTGTGAAGCGAGTCGGGACAGTATAGAAAATTGCAAAATATAAAGTGAGAAAAGAACACAAAAGACCTTAATAATACATTTAGTTACAGTCATTTAATTTCCTTAGAGTGGAACAGCTCCTGAACTGAAGAAGCCCACAGTGTACTTTGATTCAAAAGTAGGTCTTAAAAACAGTATGCACTACAGGCAGCAAAATCCAAGTCATATTAGAACACATACAGTGAATGTACTGGTAAAGCTTGTGTTTTATCTGAAAAAGAAGTCTTTATAATTGGATTAATCTTTCTTAAATGTCAGTTTTTATATTATCAAGAAAAAAATATATGATTGTTTCCATCTTTTGCATTTTTTAAACATCTTAATATGTGTAGTTTCTCTTCTGGTTGCATATAAAGGAACACAAGTTTAAAAAATGGTTAAAAAGAAATATCCCTGGATTTTGATGTTGTAAAAGATACATGGGAGAATGTACTACCCCACAAAACCAAAGCAACAGAAGCCACAAAACAGAACAAAGAGTGTACATTTCTGCACCTTTAAAGCATCATAAACCAGCAGATTCAGTGATTACATCCCACATGCTTTGCTGGGAATATTATAATGATATAAAAATACTCATCAGTAGTATGTGCACTGAGAGCATGCACATCATGCATGTGCATATATGAGGATATCTGGAGCTGCCGTTGATGATTAAAGTACACTTCTCCAAACAATAAAAGATATGAAACATAAATAATAAATAAATATGTACATTAAAGAAACATATACATAACACAAATCTCCTTTCATGAAGGCTGAAAAGTGTTTTAAAGACGTTGGAAATCATAAGACAATGAACTGTAACATTCATCAACATTGAGGAAAGATTATACAACTACACAATGAAAACTCTTGCAAGAGAGCAAACTTATTAGTTATTCATGGCATTGCAATCATACGCTAATAAGTCACTATTAAAATAGTAGCATGTAAAGAAAAATTAAAATGTACTCACCCTCAGGCCATCCAAAATGTAGATGAGTTTGTTTCTTCATCAGAACAGATCTGGATAAATTTAGCATTACATCACTTGCTTATCAACGTATCCTCTGAGTGAATGGGTGCCGTCAGAATGAGAATCCAAATAGCTGCTAAATACATCACAATAATCCACAAGTAATAAACATGACTCCAGACCATCAATTAATGTCTTAATGTCATATGGATTACTTGTGATATTTTTATCAGCTGTTTGAACTCTCATTCACTGCAGAGGATCCATTGGTGAGCAAGTGGCATCCTCAATTTTTGATGAAGAAACCAACTCATCTACATCTTGGATGGCCTGAAGGCAAGTAAACTTTCACCACATTTTAATTTTTGGGTGAAAATTCCTTCAATACATTCATACATCCTTTTCAAATGTAAAGTTTCTACAAGGTTTTGCAATCATAACGCACAACTTGCACTGCAGCTTTGGAGATAATGCATATAATCAGCATCCAAGTTCCCTCAGAGGTGAAAATTTGATAAATATGCTTGTTTCTACCTAGACTTCCCTCAGACATAACCAACATCGCCCTCCGCGATTTGTATCTCGATGTAAAAATAAATATCTGAAGCAAGACACCAGAGCTGGCCACAAGTCAAAATCTGTGGAAACAACAACAATCAGAGAGCCAAGTTGTGGAGGTTTTGGAGTTTGATATAGGTAACACAGTGAATGTACTGACAATGCAATAAGAAGAACCTTTAATTCCTTTCATAGGTCAGGATCCTCAGAATTATGGGTTCGCTGCCAGTCTGTTCTCACTTACTACAGAAAAAAAAAAAAAAATGTCTCAAAGGTTTTTGTACACAAAAACGGTTTTGAAGGCTGCAGTGACATATGGCTTTAGCAAGTACACAAGCGGCTCAAAGCGTCCTGTGGCTGGCAGAGAAAAATCAAAGTATTAATTTCCCTAAACGAATGCCACAACGAGTTAAAAACAGACCCTAAACCTCACGTCAAAACAAAACTGAGGTGACAAATGCAGTAGAGGAAACTGGGGACAGACAAAAAGCTTTTTTTTTCTAAAAGCATCAGTGTTTTGTTGTTGTTCAGAGCTTCATGTGTTAAAATAAAGATGATATACCTAAGTTTAAAAAAAAGTTATATTTATTAAGTGGTTCGCTGCTTCCTTTTGGAGAGCAGAAGATGAGCAGTGCACATTTGGTTCGGATAGGAAGTATGTCACTCTTCGTTCTCCTCATATGTGGTCTCGTCAAAGGGCCGGTCCAATGAGGGAAGAACTTTGTGCCGCGAATACTTCAACTGCAGAAGATCGCCTACTTCACTGATCACATCCAGCGCCTGAAAACAATCATCATGCTCCATTACTTTCATGGTTACACATGTAAGTCATAACATGCTAATGCTGAGAAGCAGCTGCCACCTACCATGCAGAACTTTAGAAGTTTGATATAATATAGTCATGGCAATGCTAGTTGCATTATTTATACTGCAATTGATTCCATACAGATTTCTAGTTCAAGTTACCATGAAACGCACAAAATGTCAATTATAAAGGAATCTTGTTAAATTTCAAAGACATTTAAGTCTATATGTACTAGGGCGGACCGATATATTCTATATTCACGATACATTCATGATTAATAGAGCAACTTTGTAAAAAGCTGCTTAGATTTGGTATGTTCGATGAACTGATTCAAACTTTGATTCAATTTATCATTTGAATCATCACTTAAAAGTCTCAGCTTGACATCTTTCACATATTTCAATGTTTCAGCCAAATATGTTGATAAATACAGTTATTTTTGTGCATATAAATAAAACAATTGAATTTTAATATTAATATTGAATATTAATAATAACATTTTTTTCCAGCCCAAAAATCTTCGTATTTTTGTTATGTACTTTGTACAATCTTAGTCATTCATCAGTGGAAGAAATGCTAGAAAATATGTCAATATTATTAACAAAATATGTGTGTGTGTGTGTGTGTGTGTGTGTGTGTATATATATATATATATATATATATATATATATAAGATATATATATATATATATATATATACCAAAAAGCAATAAAAATACAGTGATATATTGTTCCATTAAACAGCTCTAAACACTTTTCTTATGCACTTTGTACAATCTTAGTCATCCTGGAAGAAACGCAAGAAAATATTTCAGAAAGACAATGAATAGAATAGAACAGAATAATTAAAGATATACACTAAATAATCATCAAAAGGTGACATAATTGGTGATATAATTTTTTCTTGAAACTGTCCAGCCCTAAAACCTTTAAACTTTTGTTATGCACTATCTCAGCTATTTAGCAATGGAAGAAATGCAAGAAAACATGTCAGAAGGACACTGAAAAATGTGTTGACGTGATAACTGGTCCCATCAAAGTGCACAGTGTTTTCTTAAGCACGGGGAGGGGGGCTGATGGCCGGTGTGCTTTTCACCATCGTTAAATCAAAGTGTCCTTGGGGAGGCAGATTAAGATGCTCTTTGATCTGCTGCCAGTGCAGACCCCTGTGGCAGGCGCTGCTTATGTAAACCCCTCAACGGCGGCCTCAGTCGAGACCTGCATTAATTTATAGCGCAGGACAGCTTGAGGAGGAGCCTGGAATTCTTTAGACAGTGATTATTTTCAAACATAAAAGTTGTATCAAGTTTGAAGTACTATATTTCAGAAGATTGATGGACAGGGGTTTGAACTTGACGTACAGAGACGACAGACGTTTCTGGTCTAATTCCTGTTGAAAGTCTTCCTTCTTGAAATGTAAAGCACATTTCAACAAAACTCACCCTATGGGGCTCTGTACTTCATGTACTTCTTTAACATCATGAAGGCTCATAGTTTTTTTCCACTAAGTCAACATATTCTATTGTAAACACAAAAATTTATGGCATGAGAAACAAAGCCTAGTAAAAAGGGTACAATGCTGCTTTGAAGTGATCTAAATGATTGGATGTACTCGCTGTGGCAAGAAAACGAGTAGTTACCCTGTCCAGCATTTCCTTGGTGTGGGCCGCAGAGATACAGAAGCGGGCTCTGGACTCTATGATCGGCGTGGCTGGGAAGCCCACCACCACTACTCCAATGTTTCTCTTCAACATCTCCCGTCCAAATGCCCTGGAAACACAAACAAAACCTCATCAATTTTCATGAAAACATTTAAGAAGTTCTTTCCAAACTAAGCTTTAAAAAAAAAAAAAAAACATCCAAAAAATTTTTATTGTCGTCCTGGCAAATAACTGAAACCAAGGTTTTGAAACTAAAACCAAGTTACTGAAACTAAAACTGAAATCAAATTTAATTAGAGCTATGAGAAATATTTGTAAAAAAAATTTAAATGACAAAATCAAAGAAAATACTAAAATGTACTTAAAATTAAATGTTGTTTTTGCTACAGAAATGTAAATCAGAGACACCATTAATGCTTAAATGCTCTTATAATTGTGAGTTGCAAAATTAAAAAAGGATCTTAGGAATAGTCTAAAAAGTGCACATTAAAAATTAAAATGAAAACTGAAAATATAAAAACATAAGCCAATTCAAAATATTAATAAATGCTATAATAGTATATAAATAATACTAAAATAACACTGGAACACAAAGAAAGAATGCTGAAAAGGATGAATAAAGTATTATCAAAACAGTGCATATGACTTGTGCACTTTATTTTTTAACTTTGGAAATCTGAGGAACAGACTTAAATTCAAATCATTGCCTCAAGTCAAATCATACATTTAATTTGATTTTCAGAGCTGCATATCGAGGTATCATGAGGCTTTGAAACACTTGCAGTATAGTGAATAAGCTGTACAGACATATTACAAACATTTGAGCATTATTTATGAGAATTTTAGAGCTTGACAGGTGTCACTACGTAATATGTACTTTCATTTTAGGAAAACATGGAGTCAGAAATTATTTACAATTTCTCATTTATCACCAGAAGTACCAGAATGTGTTTTTTTTTGGGGGGGGGGGGGGGGGGGGGGGGGGTTGTGTGAACTACTTCTTTAATATGTAGGATATTAGCATGCATGAGTATACTGAGAGATTTAAAAGAGAGAGAGAGAAAAAAAATACTAACCCGATTTTGGCAGGCATGTAGAGCATCATGGGTACCACAGGTGAGTCATTGTTGCCATAGATGATGAATCCCATCTCCCGCAGTCTCCTACGGAAATAGACTGTGTTTTCAGCCAACCGCTGGATACGTGAACGGCCTGAAACCAAGAAACACACCCAAACCATCAAGTTTTCAGGAAAAAAAAAGGGATTCTGTCATCTGGCACTCTGCATCTTTTTCCACAGCCTTTCATGCGATCAGACAATTAAAATTCCCCAAGCCACAAAACTCATTTCTTCAGATACTAGAAAAGTCGACCACCTTAGCTATAAACTTTACACTTAAACCTTCATGATCGGTAGATCTAAAAACTGTTCAAGAAGAGATATTTAATACCTGCTGATTTTATACCACATTTTAACTTTCCCCCATCATATCACCAAGGCACATGCCCTTCGTACACAGAAAAAAAGTATCAGATCCATCAAAGCTTGATGTCTAATGGCAGAAAGATTTTAATTAGCTGGCTAAACAAAACCCTGGTGCTGCAGGTTACAGAAGCCTGCAACAATCCACTGTGTGATTGGTGCGGAAGGAGAATACAGCAATGAGAATAATACTGCAAACAATCATGGTTCCAATAATCCTGACAAAAACAGGAAAATTAGTGTCTTGATTTTTCAGCAGCTCCCTCTTTAAGCGGGATGTATGTTCCCTGGGGGAGGACTGCTTAGCGATCCACGTCAATGGAGCTCTTAAAACACTCAATCCACCGCAGTGATCCGTGAGCCACGCTAAAGGTCTTATGTTTCTGAAAGCCTTGGTTCTGCTTCGTCAAACATTCCACGCATGCTAACAGCTAGAACAGAGGAATTTCCTGCCCTGTGATAATGTCTCACCCCGGTGTCATCCAGATGCCAAAAATCTAGTAATTGTCATACTTGTCATGCCTGCAGGGTGACAAAACTACAAGGTCTTGAAAAGTTGCTGTACTGTTATGACTTAACATTTTGTCTGGCCTTGTAATATTCTTATTTTTAGGGGTTTTGCAAAACAAGGGTCATAAAAGAAAGAAGGGATCCCAAGGTTGAACAATTCAGCCTGGTCTGTATGACGGGGCTATTGAGGTTCCATCAGATGAGCCCTTGTGAAAGGAGACTTGACTGGCTGTGAAACTGGACTCCTTCCTCAATCCCCCTATGTAAATTGGCCACTGACAGATAAAGCAGGTTCCACGAGTCATGACCGGGTCAGCTGCTCTGTGTTAAGGAAATTAAGCCTGGCCAATGTGTAACGTTAAACACACTGGAAGCCCAGTTACATTTCTGGTGATTTCGGTTCCTTGTCCAACTAAAGTAGCACTACAAACTATGGCAGTGCTTCTCTAAATGTTCAGATCAAATCTTTTAGTACTACCTGGTTCACCCAAAATTTAAATTCTGTCATCATTTAGTCACCCTCTTGTCGTTCCAAACCTGTATGACTTACTTTCTTCTGTGGGACATCAAAGAAGACATTTTGAAGAATGTTTCAACTCTTTTTGTCCATACAATGTAAGTCATTGGGATCCAAAGGTACACTGAACAACACTGACCATCATTGTATGGGCAAGAAAACACGGATGCACTTTCCAAAGCATGTAAATCATGCAGCTGTTAGAGTCTCATAAATCCAATTCAAACACATTATTTTATAAACCATTTTAAATATTGCAATCAAAGCTAATATGTTTGACCACACTAACAATTAAGGTCCAGTTAAGGTTCTAATGAACGGCTACAGAGAATTGATCGGCTACGCTAACAGCTCAGGTGAACAACTCTATGAAAATGAGCATCTGAAAGCAATAGGCATTAACGGAAGTTCAAGCTGCCCAACATTGGGCCACTGAGATAGCGAGCCAGGGCCGTAGGGCCTTGGGGGAGGGCGAGAGCACCGAGGTGGAGCATGAGTCTCCAAAGTAAATCTTTCTGGGGTACCTTTTCAACAGCTAGTTTCACAACGCCACACCCCCGCTAACTTCTTCCAGACCCGAAGCTGGAGGATCTGGAGCGAGAGAGGCAGCGAAAGGGACCAAAAGAGCTTCCAGATGTGGGGACTGTTTCCCTTTTTTGAAACGCCAGTTCCTCCTCACTTCCTTTTCATCTGAAGGGAGGAGATAAGTAAAAGCACCGGGAGTTGAGGGCGGCTGACTTGCCGAAAGCCTCTGCGCCCCTTACGAGGACCTCTCTGGAGAAGGGCAACAGGAAGCAAAGCAGCTCCTTCCAGGCTCAAATCTGTGGCCTCAATCATCCATGGGCTGCAAAGGCGCTCACTAGCTAGCAGCTGTCCTGATGCCGAAGTCCAAGTCAATGTAAAAAGTGAACGGGGGATTTTATACCCGTTTATGGGTTGATTCATTTCACAGTCATCCACAAAACTTGTATTTAGCAGGGACACATTAAATTAATCAAAGGCAGGGCCGCATTATCCTAATAGGCAACATGGGCTGCAGTCCAACATTAGGGGGCCCGCGAGACAACTCTCTTTTGCATTTTAAATAGGGTTCTGTATAATATGGAATCATCCCATATTTAAAAGGGTCATATGATGTTGCTAAAAGGAACATTATTTTGTGTATTTGGTGTAATAAAATGTGTTTATGTGGTTTAAGGGTCAAAATACACATTATTTTCCACATACTGTACATTATTGTTTCTCCTCTATGCCCCGCCTACTGAAACGCGTCGATTTTTACAAATCTCATAGTTTTGAAAAGTGAGGTGTGCTTTGATTGGCCAGCTATCCAGTGCATTGTGATTGGCCGAATGCCTCAAGCGTGTGACGGAAATGTTACACCCCTTAACATACTGTCATGCCGTGTCCCGGTCAGAACACCAGCAAGACAAAAACAGAATGGAGTAATGTGTGCTGAAAATTCAGCTTTGCGTTCACAGAAATAGATTTAAATTGACAATAAAATAGATAACAGTATGTTTTAATATAACTGTTTTTACTGTACTTTTGATCAAATAAATGCAGCATTGGTGAGTTTAAGAAACTTCTTTCATAAACATGAAAAAAAAAAAGAAGTCTTACAGACACCAAACTTTTAAACAGTAATGCATATACTATAAAAGTCATTGTTCTTAAAAATATAATTACTTGCTTTACATGCAGGATTTCAATCACATTTGAATTCATACATAAATACATACATTTATTTAAAAGCTACATTTAAAGTCCAACGCCAAATAATTCACATGTTATTTTATTAAACAACAGTACAATCCACTGTAACGCTATCCCTCACAGCCTCATTTTAATTTCTGTCAAAAATTAAATATGATGCTACCCTGACTAATGTCTATAAATCAATAGTGAAATCCACTTTCGGGTAACAATTAGATGTTGCAGCTCTAGTCATTGATGGATGCTAGAGTAGGTCTGCACAACAATGGAAGTGTCAAAGAAACAGAAGCACATTACAGTACAACATCTGGAATAACAATCCATTACCCTGCTCTAACGGGGGTGTGGGTAAACACATTCTTACACCTTAAACATGTGTATCTGCCCTCTCTCACAGAGCAAGTCAACACCTCGAGACAAAGATGAATGTCCAGTGTTTGTCAAGTCTGCCTGTGTGTACAGAGAAGTAACCAGGCTTAACAATGAGACACACCACAGAAAGATAAAAATGCCAGCTTGAGTAACTACTGTGATTTACGAGGCAAAATCTTTCGAATTCTCAATTTTTTTGCTCATTTTCCCCAGAGAACGAGCAAGGCCAGGAATATTTCTTATCTGCTTGTTTGTGTGGGGACGCCAGCAGTTTTGGATGGTTTAAAAGCCAGATCTGATCAAAAGAAAACTTTATTTCCCTTCAGGCTGCAAGGACACGTCGGACTGTGAAACCACTAGACTGTGAAAGCATCTGCATCTGTATTCAGAAACAATAAATGAATTGAAAATGTAGGCCAGTCCAGGACAAACCTCATTGAACTGAAAAAAAAAAAAAAAAAAAAAAAAAATATATATATATATATATATTCAAGTAATTTTAAGAGTTGTTATATATGTATATAACTTGAGTTTTTAATTGCCTTGTTTTCCAGTAAAAATGTCTAAAGATCCTTAAAACAAGATAACATTTTATGCACTGTTGCTTCAAGTAATTTTAAGAGTTGTTTTAATAGACTGTATTTGGAATATAAGTGTTTTTGTCTTACTGCACTGACAGACCTTTTCACTTGTTTTTAACTTGTTTATACCTAGTTATATCTCCCAGTGCAATTAAATAGAATACAATTGTATTAAGGATACACTCTCAAAAAAAAAGTCTTAATATTGTACACAGTGTTGCTTCTCAGCTAAACTGATCTTGTTTAAAGGATTCTAAGATATTTAAAGTGGAAAATATGGAATAACTAGAAAATATATTTTTTGCAGTGTGCATGGAGAAGAAATGCAAACAAGCCACTCAATGAAATGAAAACATGCCACTCAATGAAATAAAACAAACTCTACATAATAGTCATCCTGATGATGAAATCGGCTACACTGACTAAAATTATCCAAGTACAGTGAACATCCAAAGCAAACTTGGCAAATGAAAGTAGGTGTCAAATTGCCTTCAAGAACTATTGAAATCATTTAATATTGCATAAGCAAGAAAAGTGGGATTGAAATCTTTGTTTTGCCACAACAGAAATGAAATGAATGTATCCCATGAGGATACACAGGATGTCTCCCAGTTGACCTTTGCTTGATTAGTTTTCTTTGTGCATCAACCCCCAACAAATCCAATTGCAGACAAACACTCTGATTGTTCAGGTCCACCTTTGTTCTCACTCTAAGATGCTCCAATATCAGTTAATCTACATAAATGTCATCGGTTAATCAGTAACCTGTTATTACTGCGTGCATCTAAAAGCCCTAAATGCACTCAAATACTTTTGCACAGCAATTCTTTGTAGTTCTGGATAAATACTGAATTTGTGTGCATGTGAAGAATATTATATGAATGACTGGTTTTTGGTTTAAAATCCCCCCCAAAAAATCCAAAATTAGTCAAATGCACTAATTTAAAATAACGGAAATATATATTAATGCTATATTTATATGTTCTTATTTTTATATACAATTTGTAATGATCATAACTTTTTAGTCATTAGTCTGTTCTTGATTGGTTGGGGAGAGACTGAAATCCTGAAAAGAAAAAAACATCATCTCTCTATAATTAATTGCATTTTGTCTTGAAAATATAAATAATTATATTAAAAAAGCACCTTATTAACACCAAACCAGAGCTGGATCTTCTTACATCATAGGTCAAGAGTTTAGATCTTTTTTGCATCAGTGTGAGATGCTGGTGAAAGTCAGGAAGTCTATTAGCAGGTGAAGGAGAAGAGAAAAAAGTCTCTGGGAGACAGCAAAATGTTCTCAGGAGACATATTTAAGGATGATGGAAACAATAAGTCTTTGTAAGGAGATGAAAATAGCCCTTAGCCAAGCAAAGTAATACTCATATTAGTCATATTGAGCACTTCACCTGGACCCGGCGGTCCGGTAGAGCCTGTTTGTTGTAGCTGCCAGCGTTGATTGAGTGGCAGGGGGAAAACAGGCAGTTCGGTGGGTCTAACCAAAGGGCCAGATCACACTAGTTACATGGGTAATTGTTAACACATTTCTGAGGTTTAAACTCTGAGCTAAATATTTTACCTGGACGGAGTCTGTGTACAGCTGTTGAACTAATCAGTCTCATTTCATGAGCGCTGGGAAATTGTATGAAGAAAAATCTCACATCGACAGATCTTTTTTTTTCCCCTTCGTTCCACTTCAAAGTGATCCTTGAGAAACACTTATTTCAATTTCTGGGCCAAGTTAATCCAGAGCACACAGAGCAAACAAACATAAAGATTGTATTTTCACAGTGAAATAAAAACAGCCAATAAAGCAAAGACAAGAACAATGGAATTGACAAAGTAAAGGGATGCTTTTCAGTGAATGATGTGCACATGAGAACAGGAAATAACAGCTGGAGGAAGACGTGACTGTGTTTACTGTACGACTGATTGCCAGATGAAAAAAAAAAAAAAAAAACCACACGCACACACACACACACACACACACACACACACACACACACACACATTGGTTGATTTTGACTAACACCTTCATCTCGTGACTTCGTGACACAGCATTCTTGTTTGAAATGTTTGGCATCTTGATCTATATCTATGCCACCTGAATTATCTGCTGCAATATGCAAGTTCTAGAATGGCACCTTGATTAAAAAAAAAGATCTGGCAGGTAAATAAGTGTACACTTGTAATGTAAAGCAGCTTCAAAATGCTGAAGACCATCCATAGTACGTTCTTGCAAGTTGATTATCTATTTTTGGGTCAACCCTGCCACCTTGTGGTGCACTCAACAAAACACAGTTGACTATTTACTTGCTTAAAAAAAATGTAAATTCTGTCTGTTTACTTGCTCTCATGTCATTCCAAACACATGTGATTGCATAATTTATCTCTTCATCACAAAAAGCTATTGTATGGCTTTATAAGACGTGTACACAAGTCATGTGAAAAACCTTTTTTCCCTTTCAAAGCTTAAAAGCTTTGGTTCACACTCATTAGGAGAAAACAGCCACTATATTATTCAATATTTCTTCCTTTGACTTCTATGGATGAAATAAAATAACATGGTTTTGGAACAGCATGAGGGCAAGTAAATGATAATATGTTTGGGTGCCTCCGATTCTGTAAATATAAAAAAAATACAAAGAAAAATAAAGTAGGTAAAATAAAGTAAAACTCACCTATTGTTGTTCCATCCTTCCCCATAATGCACTTCATAGAAGTGATGATTTGCTCCACGACAGGAAGCGACATAGAGGTGGCATAAATTGCACTGTGAGAGTGAGTTCGTAGGTAGTCTATTAAATCCTAAAGCATAAAAAGCGAAAAATGTTTCCTGTAAGGAAATTATAAACTATCATTCAAAATTTAGTATGTAAAAAAAATCAAAAATCAAACGTCAAATTATTAATCACATCCAAAATAAAAGTTTGTTTACATAATGTGTTTTGTGTAATGTGTTTCAGAAAATTTTTTTGTTTATATATAAAAAATGTATAAAAAAATATATGAATATAAATGTAGACGTAAATATTTTCAAAATACATACTGTATGTGTGTGCATATATATATATATATATATATATATATATATATATATATATATATATATATATATACATAAATATATACAGAACACACATATAACATGCAAACAAAAACTTTTTATTTTGGATGCAATTAATCGCAATTTATCATTTGACAGCACTAATATATAAATACATATATAAATAAATATCTTCAGCAAGGATGCATTAAATTGATCAAAAGTGACAGAAAAGACTTGTATGTTTTTTTACAAAAATAATGTCACACATTGAATCACATTATAAAAATATATAGTTTTTTTTACTGTATTTTTAGACATTTTTAATAAATGCAGTCTTGGTGATCCTAACACATTAAAAAAAAAAAAAAAACTCCAACTGAAACTGGACATTTTTATATAAAGGTCGACACCTGTTACTATGTATCTGGCACATTAAAAATGAACTGATCAGTAAGGAATCTTGATTTATTCCCTGTTGTATTATTTGACAATGTTGTATGTGTCTTCTTTCAATTCTTCTTACTTATTTGTATTATTATTTCTCTTTTTTTGTGTCACTGCTGCTGTCAAAGTATGTTTAGTTCATTGTTTATAATTTGCTTTAATGTATAAAAAAAAAAGTAAAAAAAAAGTAAAAAAAAAAAAAAAAAGTGCATATTTGTAAATAAAAACTTAAAGAGAGTATATAACAAATTATTGTGTGGACTTTGCTATTCGTAAAATGTATAAATTGGCACTTGAACGTTATACCTTCCTCCCTCCTATGTATCCACCAGCAGCACCGAAGCTCTTTGTGAAGGTGCCCATCATGACATCTACATCTTTGGGGTCCAATCCAAAATACTCCACCACCCCTCGACCGTTGGGTCCTAATGCCCCGATACTGTGAGCCTCATCCAGATAAAGATAGGCCTTGTACTTCTTTTTCAGGGCTATAACTTCTGGCAGCCGTATAATGGAGCCCTCCATACTGAGTAAATAACAGGTAAGAGTACATTAAACTTTGAAATGTGTGAGTATGACAATTCATTTGATCGTTAAACTGTCAAGAATGTACGTGATAACATGTTCCACACTTGAGAAAGTCACAGCAGTACAGAATGCACAATTGCAATAATGAAATAAATTTGAGGTAAACAAAAGAGTTTAATCACCTGTAGATGCCCTCCACAAGAATGAGGATTTTCTTCCAGGGTCGATGTGTTCTAGGCTGACCATGAGCAATAGCGTCTCTGAGCAACTTCTCAAGGCTCTGCATATCTGCATTTAAGCAAATAAAATTAATTAAAATTAATTTGACCCAAAGACTTTTTATTTGTGTAAGACTTTATTCATAAAAAAAAAATAGAGATTAAATGGCATGATATTGGTGACATAAGCTACTGATGAATTGGTATTTTATTCATCAGCCATATGAAAACTCTGTGGTATTCTGGGGTCATAGTGTAGTAAAATGTTACCTGTGTCCTTGGTCATGATTTAAGGAACCACAGCACATAAATTCAATACAAAGTGTCAGTAAAAGAACTGCTTTAAGCACTTCAGTAATAAGCAATCAGAGTGCTGCTGAAGTTCCCCCAATCTGACTCAAGGGTTTCAAGGACCATTACCTATTCACCTTAAGTTACTTTATCAATTTACAAGCTCATTTATTAATCACTGACAGTCATCTGTCCAAATTGCCAATTTAAATGATTCATTTAGAATAATACAGCTGAAATGTGATGGAGAGCTGACCTTTCCAGTGATAAAATTTGTATTCATGGTGTTTGACTGGACATTAACTGAAATGGCATTCAGAAACAAGTCCAAAAAACAATCCTGAATACAAATAGGTCAAATTCAGGACCTCAGCTTTAAGATTTTAACATGGGTCAAGGTCTGTCAATCTTCCACTCAAGCAGTTGCAGCATCATGCTTTGTGTGCACTGGAGCTGCACCAAATGTTCATTCTTTACCTTTGTGCTGTTAACATCTGTGAACAAGGACTGAGAGTGTTAAGACATACAGATATGGTGATGATATGATAAGATAAGATATGTGCCTGTCAGTGTAAACTCACTATTGTGTTTAAAGACCCGGATGGTGGAGCCGGACAGCCGGGCTCCCAGTACCAGAGAGGCATGGTTCAACTCGTCACTGAGAATCAGACATCCCTGCAAACAGAACAAACCGTGTCAGGTCACTGTAAGAAAATGCATTTATGTAATCAAAAATAATTGTTAAATATTTTAAAATGTCATTTATTCCTAAAGCAGCGATTACTCCATTCTTCATTTTGACAGATCCTTCAGAAATCATTCTAATATGCTGATTTGGTGCTCAAGTAACATTTCTTATTATTATCACAGTTGAAAACAGTTGTGATGCTTAATATTTTTGTGGAAACCATGATAGTTTTTATATGTATGATTTTTTTGATTGACAAAAAGTCCAAAAGAACAGGATTTATTTGAAACTGAAATACAAAATGTAATGCTTCCTTGCTTAATAAAAGTACCTCCTTTCTGACTACATTATTTGAATAGTAGTATATATAAAAATGTATACATTTTTTTATTAGCTTTTAAAATGATGCCTTTTAAAAATGTGAGTGAAAGCTTTTTTTGCCGTTTCTTTTGTCTCCGCTTTTGTAATGCGTGACTTTCGCAATAACACACATCCTTTGAAATGAGTTTCGGTCATGCAAATCTGGAAAGTCAGGCATTTTAGTGCCAAATCACTAGGCCTGCAACAGGAACTGAGGTTGGGAAATCTCTGTGGTGCACTTGCAGCTAAGCGCAAGTTTCCTGTGGCGATTCAGTTATGCCTTATCAAGTGCATTCCATTGTGTGAGCTACACAAACTGTTTGAGTTGGAACCGGTGGTCTATCTGTACCATTACAGTTATCTCCTCCCTCTGCACTGGTGATAAAATATGACATATCCACCCAGTGTGCTTAAACCAACAAAGGAAAACATTCACACACCAGAAACTTATGTATTAATTAAACAAGCACTGACAGGTCAAGGCGGGATCCGCCTGTGCTGACACTCCTATGAATTTTAGGAGTTGCCTGGGTGGTTCATCACAGCAAGAGATAGGGACAGAGGAGCTGGCAAAGCAGGAGAGAGATAGTGAGGAAACTCAACGGTCTAGTGCTTCAAACCTTGCCAGCTAACGCAGGAATGTTCATGGAGTTGGTTGCAAACCCCATGCCGAAAGCCATAGCCGACTCCACTCCCAGGAATGACGCCGCCAGTTTCTCCAACTCTTCATGCTTGTCGAGGTTGCCTAAGCAAATCACACAAATAAATCAGCTAATGCATGCAAACACTGACTTACTCTAAACAGTAGCTATAGAAACAACACCTGTGTTTATTTCGAAAGTAAAATCCTAGAAAGCTCCCACATAAGCCCATAAAATAACTAGATTCAAAGACAGCATGAAATGAAAATTCAGTCTGTTTTCTAAATGCATATAATTGATAATTTGGTAAACAATTCATTCATGGTATATGTTTCACTTTTAAAACAAATCTTAATCGAAATGTCATAACTGAACCATTCAGTGAAAACGACAGACTACTTTCATTTCTTTCATCCATCTTCTCCATTTGTTTAGTCCACTTAAAACCTGCCCCTTTCTTACAATCAACAGGAAGCTAGTATTCAACTGATCTGCCTAAACCTAATCAACAAGCATTAGACAAAACCAAGCCTCCCGCCCAGTGTTGCCAAGTCCACAGTTTTCTTGTGGAGTATGTTTACTGTTTTTCATGTCCACAGGTTAAAGTGACCCCAAGAACTTGATATTAATCCTCTGGAATGCAAATTTTACTAGAAGAACTCCTACAAAAAAAACTTGTATTTTACCCCCTGGAAAACAATTTTTACCATGGGAGCACCCAAAAACGCAATTGGACTAGTTTTGGGCTAGTTCTGAATAGCAATTGGATGGGTTTTGTTGTGAAAACCTGGCAACCCTGCTCCCGCCCTAAATTTTTCTTGTTTTTCGATAATCTATTATACTTGGATGTAGGACTCGCAATACAAAAGAAAAGATGTGTCACAATTCAGTTTCACTGCAAAACTTTTTTTTCATTCAAAAATATGCTGCCAATGTTGGAGACGGCCTGACAGCTTTCCCAATATTTTTCTAATATTATCTAACATCTAGCCAAAATACTTTAATTAGCATGCTTAGCTTCAGCTGTTACACAGTTTACCTGGTCAAATTCTCTCAGAAAAGTTGAAAACGTATAAATTTAAAATGTATACATTTTTACATTCCACTATCCTGCGTATCACAATTTTAAACACAAAATGCTAAATGGTACATGGAATGAGTTGCATGCCAATGTTAAATGCTTAAATATGCCTTATAGACATTTACATCCAAATATTTCCCAAAAATGTCCTCATAAGCGCTCACCCATTTCCTGTCTAGTGCTGGCCACGCCCACCCCAAATTTCACCGTCACCTCTCCAGCAGCTGTGGCACAGGCGCCTGTGTTCTCTGCAAAGCCCAGATAATTATACGAGCCAAGGTTTATCACATCCTTCACCACTCGCCCAGTGTACCTGAAAGAGCACAATACACTTGCGTAAGATTTCTTTTGAGCCAAAACTAATCCTTGACGACCCTAGAATGGATTGTAAGTCTCATGTAACCTCGGTAACCTCATATTTCAGGTTATAATCAAGTCGTTTCACTAGCAGCCTTCCTTTTGAAAGCTTATTGTACACTGGCTTGAAAGTGACCTTGATATTATAATCATTAGATTAATAAAACTCTCATCTTGGGAGGTAAAACAGTCAAAGACGTGATGTTTTTTTCTTGTTCAGGTCCAAGTCGGCCTACTTACTCAAAGGTCCAGTTGTAATCATTGGAACTGCGCTCTACAAGGTCAAACGTGGCCCCAGGAACACTGCAAATGGGCCTGTTCCAGCTGTCCCGAATCCTCATGTATAAATTCCTTGTGTAGAAATTCTCAAAGTCTTGATAAAGTGAAACAAAGTCCTGGAAAAACAAAAAAGAAAGAAAGAAAAAATAACAGATTCACATACTTGATATTTTTGTTCACTACTTGAAAACAGCTCTTTACATTTGGGTGACTAAGTTGACTTGGATTCAATATTTTAGGAAGAATAACATCCATAAAAGGCGTGTAGAAAAAACAAAGCTCAACCTTTCGGTGCCCTAAAGTACTTTACAGTAACGGTAAACTGCACAATATCCTTCCTCTGACAAAATAACCTCTTCCTCTCAAACGTACACCAATAAATTACTATAATGCTCTATGGAAATTACACCATTTTTTTTCAGGCATTCATAATTTAAAAACTGCTTACCTAATTTCTAATTTTTATAATTTAATCTTTAAAAATGTTTCTTATAACATGAAACTGCCAGGAAATTTTACAATGAACGACTTTATTTATTATAAAAAAAATTTCCTTTTTTACATTAAAATTAATACCCTAGTACCGTTCAAATGTTTGAGATCAGTAACATTTATGTTTTTGAAAGAAGTCTCTTATGCTAACCAAAGCTGCATTAATTTAATAAAAACAGTAATATTGTAAAATATTATTACAATTAGGTTTTTCTATTTAAATATATTTTAAAATGTATCCCTCTCAATAAAAATAAAAATACCAAAAAAAAAAAAAAAAAAAAAAAAAAAAATTATAATAATAATTTTGAACTGCAGTGTATTGGTTTGCTTTTTTCCACAATGCACACATGACAATGTTTACCTTCTGCTCCTCTCTTTCTCTGGCTATGTGGCATTTTTCTATTTTCCACTCCCTCATGAAATCCCGCAGATATCCAAAGATCGTGAGGATGCCGTAGCCCATGTACGTGAGCACGGCAACCAGCATGGGAGTTTCCTCAAAGGACTCGATGAACGGCCTGCTGTAAAGTTCTCCATTGCATGCAGCATGGTAAACCTGTAAAGCAATACACATTAAAAACACTGTAGTCATGGTCCCATATCACATTGTGGTTACTGATTACAAGACGTGTAAAATTCAAACATCTGCAGAAACAACAGATTCCTTTTGGTTACTTTAACAGTTTCGTACAGAAACAGTGGCAAGCTTTATTCATGGACACTCTGCAAAAGTCAGATTAACTTGAACCAGTTTCAGTTTGAAATTTCATTGTCAAAAACTCTGTTACTCATGGTAACCAAAGGATTACGCAAAAGTTTCAGGAGCAAACAGTCAAAGCAGTTCATTTAAAACCCTGTGATTTGCAGGCACACCACAAAAAAAAACCTCCAATTCTAGCAACACTGACATCCACGTGAGCTGCAACCAGCTCCAAGACCCCACTTCCCAAGACAGCAGCACAACTTTGCATTCAGTTGCAAGGCTGAAAGCACCTTCCAGAAAACAGACTATGTTGTGATAAAAGCTTTTCAAAACTTAGATGTGTGTGATATACATTTGTAAGCGTGGCTGACCGATTTTTACAATGGAAAGTGAATCGGAGCAGAAGCTGAAAGAGCTGATAGGGCTCTACAAGACAGTTTAGTTGGATAAACAAAGAAGCTGTGACAATACCAAAGCACAGAATATCTTGGAATAGATGAAGCGGACCGATTTTCCCACTCTAAACACTTACAGTACAGGAGGCACATGACAGAATTCCTAGAGCTTTAACTTGAATCATGAGTTGCTTACAATCACCCGCACACGACACTGGTATGAGATCAAGATCTTGGCTTGACTTCCTCACTGCATTTGCCTATTTAGAGTATACGATCCATTGATAGATTTATCTATAAACATAAATGAAAAAATAAAAAATATATGATGTTACTATTAAAAATGTTTGAATATTACTAAAATTTAAATAGGGATTAAAATTAAAAGTTAAAACGTTGTTACTAAAACCCATATTATTATAAAGACTAATCAAATATAGGCTAAAAGTAGAATTTTATTACCTATATAGGGCTTTTTTGATCGATCTATATATCTATTTTCTATAACTTTAAATAAAATATACTAATATACCTTTCCATGTGTAAATGAAAATATTCATATAAACTACATACAGATTATAAATTATAATACACACTAATCAACATTCGAAGTGGATCAAAACCTTTCATCAAAGTTGTCCTAAAACCTAAAACATAAATATATATATATATAAAAATATAAATCTATACAAGGGAGTATAACTATATTATGGAGAAGAGGGCTAGTTTTCACACTTTTTGTCCAGTGAATTTTTATCCAGTTTCTCAAAGCTGGTTTATATTTAAAAGTCCCTGAAGTCAAGTTATTATGAAGACACTAATATCTTGACTTGCTATTTTGAATGCATTTGACTTACATTATTGCAAATGCAGCATAAGATTTTACTTATGGAAATATCCCATTAGCCATATCATATTTTTGATGGCCAGGGCTCATAAAACGATATTATCAGGAGAAAGTCTACATCTCATCTGGCTGTCAAACTTTCTTTTCCACATGTGACCATGCCATAAACAGCGAAACTGCATGTCATGCACTAACGGAGCACAACCCTGGCACACACAGTATTGAGAACAGCTGCTGTGTGTTACCATGCATCATTATTTTCATCGTGCAAAGCACATTGCACAAGCAGATATTAAATATTAGCAATGCAGGACTCAAAGATCTCAATGCATGATCTGGCCTTACCTTGTCCTGCTTTTGATACTGATGATGGTGATGATGATGGTTCTTCACCATGCCATTTCTTCCTGGTTTCACACCATTCGCTGCGTGACAATCCTCATTTTTATTCCCCGCGCTCTCAGTCATACTTATCTAAGACTAAACACAATCAAATGCATGAAGACGAAAAGATGGAAATGATTCGGTGATCAGGGCGACGCGCGTCACCGCTACCCCGAAAAACCCATAAGCGAGAAACCTGAAATTCCAGCCTCCGCATACCGGAAATTAACTCCCCGTTAGTCGCGCCCACCAATCAGAACGCAGAGTTGAGAAATCGGGAGTGGCTTGTGGAGCAAAGGGCGTGGTCCTCCGCTCGCTTCTGCTGCTGCTGCTGGGAGAAATGAACTCTAGTCACCTTTGTGTTTTTCACCTGTCTGGCCCTGCATAACTCGAATATTTGTCTGATGCTCGCAGCTGCAGATGATATCAGATCAATTATAAAATGTGTACAATCTAAGATAATACCTTTGGGCTTGGTTTTAAATTCAGGCAAACAAAAGCAGGAAGAGTAACGTGACAAGATTAACACATCCACGATTGCATCCATGTATTTCCTCTTTTCACATACACGTTTACAAATATCACTATCAAGCTACTTCTCCGTGCATAAGGCTAATTCAAGTTAATGGGTAAAAACTTTTTTTGTTTTTTGTTTACTGTTTATTTTATAGTATAGATTTATTTACATGTAAGTATTATCATTTTAATACCAATTATAATTATAAATTAAACTGCATTACTAAAATTAATTAAATATAAAATTATGATATATATATATATATATATATATATATATATATATATATATATATATATATATATATATATATATATAATTAGTATAAAGAATTTAATAAAAAACTGGGTCTGGGGCTAGTTTTCATATGCTTTCAATCTTTAATTTCTCAAGGTAGGTTTATTTTTGAAAGTCAGTTTCTTTGCATATATTAAAAACTCATTTCATTTAGACCTTTTATAATTTTTAAACAATATTTTGCATTAGCTTTTATTTCTTTATTTTCTGTTTCATGTTAGGAAGTTTTAGTTTTTTTTTTTTTTTTTGTGTTATTATTATTTTTATTAGTTTGTAAAAAAATGTATACACAGTTTCTGTATTTTTTATTTATTTATTTTAGTTTAGTTTTAGATGTAGGTTTTTAGTACATCAAGTTAAATATAGATATTTTTATTTCAAGAAACTTTTTTTTTTTTTAGTTTTTAGTTAACTACATAATTACATGGGGTAAGTTGTCATAATGTAACCTGGCATTTTTCAAGCTAAATGATAGATAAATAAATAAACAATTAGATACATAAATAAATATAAGTAAATTAAATTAAGGAAAAAAGCAGCATAATGCATAAAAGTTTCATTATTATTATTATTGTATTGTATTGTTTAACCAACAACTATTCCAAAATTATATTGATAATATTGGAATTTTACTTTGGAAAACAGAATTCACAAAATTATACTAATTTACAAATACAGAACAACATCACTGTTAAAGAAAACGGACATTTGTGTTACTGGACTTTTACACCTTTAAATCAGTTCTTCATACGAGAATAAAATCCACTAGTGCAACACAGAAACTAATGAATAGTGCAAATAAATTAGAGACATTTTTTATTGCATTTACACATTACATTAAGCATACAGTTTTATCCAAAGCAACTTGAGACAGTACATCACTCTGCTATAGGGTGGAGTAAACACTGTGGGCCAGTTGGTGTCTCTCTTACATCACCAGTCTTGCGGTTTGTCTAGGTAGGAAGTATAGGAATTTTGCCACAATCAGCGCATTGCACATCTCAGACTACACCCTGTGTCTTCTGCAGAGGGAAAAGCTTGGGAACGCCCTCTCCCAACTACACTTAAGACATAAATGATTCTTTAAAAGGCCCTTCCCTCTGTTTTCTAAGAAATGACATCAATGTCACTTTGAACTTAACATATAAATGGATAAATAAAAACACAATCTCTTGCTGCACAAGCAAGATAAGGTTGTATTGTCTTCACTCATTAAACAATAACTGCCATTTTCTGTTCAGAACAAGACTGTAGAAGACATTAACCCCCTGCATAGGAGTGATACATGGGCTATGACATGAAGAGTGAAATATCAGGGAAAATATGAGTGCACAAGTTCAGTAAAGCCTCAGGGATAGTCTAACTGGATCATGCACTTGAGTCATTACTCTGCGATAAAACATCTGTGAGGTTCAATGAACAACAGGCAGAACTGTAATCACCATTGACATTGAGTGGGACGTGGTGCTTCAAATATTCACATTAGTGGTCGACAGATGCTTTTTTTTTTGGAAATTATTACTTTTGATGCCCCCAGCCTTGAATATGTAGTGAGATCTTTGATAACAGATAAGCATTTCCGTACATGACATTATATTATTTGGGCATATTTTATCTGTTACCTGCAGCATAATGATCAGTTTCTGAAAAAAGTAAAAAAATAAAATATGCATAAAAAAATCAAATGTGTGTGTGTGTGTGTGTGTGTGTGTGTGTGTATATATATATATATATATATATATATATATATATATATATATATATATATATATATATATATATATTATATATATATATAGTATATATATATATAAAAACCCATTTTATTTTCTATACATTTTATTTATTTTTTATTTTTATACACTCATTTTATTTTTATAGACACTTTATTTGTACTTTTTTCAGAAACTAACCATTACGCTGCAGGTAACAGTTTAATAATGCTCATATAACATTTTATTTTTATTTTTAAAATATAAATTAGTAAAAATAATGTTCTCTCTCTCTCTCTCTCTCTCTCTCTCTCTCTATATATATATATATATACATTAGTGCTGTCAAACGATTACTCACATACAAAATAAAAGTTTTTGTTTGCATAATATATATGTATGTGTACTGTGTTTATTTATTATGTATATATAAATACACACATACAATATATATTTAGAAAATATTTACATGTACTGTATATAGATTAGTTAATTTTAGATTAGATTAATTAATATTATTATATTTAATATTATATATAAACATATTTAATATATAAACAACATATTTTTCTTATATATATGCATGTGTTTGCATATATATATATATATATATATATATATATATAATATATATATATATATACTATCTAAAAAGGCAACTTTTTTTGCGTTTTTATTTGATTGTTTATTAAGAAAGAAAGAAAGAAAGAAAGAAAGAAAGAAAGAAAGAAAGAAAGAATTCACCATAAATAATAAAAAAAAAAATGAAAGAAAGAAAGAAAGAAAGAAAGAAAGAAAGAAAGAAAGAATTCACCATAAATAATAAAAAAAAAAATGATTTTAGGGAAATCGGATACAGTGCATAGAGTGGATTGTTATTTTTTGTTACCCGAAGCTGTCAAACCCACATTCCACAAATCAGTTTTATCCAAATCCTCTCTTATGTTCTTCTGTTTCAGCATACATGCTATCTTAACTCTCCCCTTCCAGGCAGACTAGGATTTCTACAGCCCCACCAAGAAAACTTTGCCAGAAACATTATACACAAACCCTTTATCTCTGCTCTCCCTTCTTTTCCACAGAAGCCGCTCTGTGTTTAATTAAGAAAAAAAAGAAACAATAAAGGAAAGAACTGTAGAAAAGCAGTTGCCCCAAGCTTTTAAGAGCTCTAAACACTCGTTTTTCCCCCACTTCATCTTGCTGCATTGACTTTTCACACACTGATCCTGGACTGTGGTTTATATAACTGTTTGGGTAGAATGTCACTCAAGGAGATTGGTGTCAGTGCTGATAACGTACCAAAGTGATCGGAGACCGAGATCTCGCCACCTAATTATGGAGCCTCTTGCCCGACGTGCATCTGGAAGGGAGTGATAAGAGGAATGCAGCTGATGGGAATAAAGCGGTTCTGGGGAGGGGGGTTGCAGAGGCAGGCAGGGGTACCACAGCGTTCTATATCTCTCTCTGCCTGCTTAGATTCATGTTTGCTACTGGCTCTGAATGCATTGGAGTTGGAAAGTGAGTGGGAGAGAGAAGGGGAGAGAAGGATACTGAGTAAAGGTAGCCATTTTCTTAAAGACACGTCGCAGTGCAGATGAGGAAATTAAAAAGGGGTTTCTGTCTGAAACTTCTCACGTTTATATGGACAAATTCAGGTTTATCACCTGTCACTGTCCATAATAACTCATCAATCCAGCTGCAGTGTCATTCATAGAGTGGTATCTAACTGAGGTCACCCTTCAATACACTCGTCTCATGTCAGGTACATCTGAAGTAAAAAACCGAGCCAATCTTAGGCTCATTTTGTGTGAGGAACAAGTTCATGGGATTGTTAAATAAAATTGTACATTTTATTGTTTTATTCTAATGACTGTAAATCGTTAGAATAGATATCAGTAGTCCCACATGGACAAAAAAAAAAAAAAAAATATATATATATATAATATATATATATATATATATATATATATATATATTAGCCAAAATATACTTCAAATAAATGTTATACACTGTAAACAGCATGGCTTAAATGTATATATAATGTATATATAATAATATATATATATATATATATATATATAGTATATATATATATATATATATTATATTAAGCGCTGTCAAATGATTAATTGTGATTAATGCATCTGATTAAGTGTGTGTACTGTGTATATTTATTATGTATATACGTATAAATACACACTCATACAGTATATATTTTGAAAATATTTACATATATATTAATATTAATATTCATATAATTTATATTATATATAAATATATTTAATATATAAATGTAACATATTTTTCTTAAATATATACATGCATGGGTGTGAATTTATATATACATTATAAATATACAGAGTACACACACATATACTATGTAAACAAAAACTTATTTTGGATGCAATTAATCACGATTAAACGTTTGACAGCAATAATATATTTATATTTAATGTAATAGATATATTAAAAAACAACTATAGCTAGATAGATAGATAATTACATTTATATGTAAATTTATAGTTATATATGGATACATATAGATACATAAATAAAATGTCATCAATATCATATATATATATATATATATATATATATATATATATATATATAATATATATATATATATATATATATATATATATATATATTTAAAATACTTCAAAAATAAACAATAACAAACTATTATAAATAATATAAATGATTATACTATACTTTCCAAATTTATATTATTTTTTAATATAAATAGTATAAAAATATCCCTTTACCAGAAAAGTACACATAGCAAATTGAAGTATGATTCATGTCATATATTATACATTTTACATATATAAATATTAGGGGATTGTCCCATTTTACCAGCACACTTTTCAGTTAGCTGCACAATTTGAAGTATGATTCATGAGGCAGGGCAAATTATGCACCTTAAATTTAATGCTTTGGATTAAGGGTTTGTTTAAATCCCTAATCTCATCTATTTTAAATGGTTATTGTGATGTTTGATCTGGCAAGCAATACTAATAATTTGACCCCTAAATATGTTGGCTGTTGATTTATGTTGTGTGTAGCTACACATCCCTGTTACATAAATATGGAGATAGGCTGTTCCACACGATGATGTTGAATGCCAGAAACATGTCATATGGATGATGAGTATTCACTACACGTGGAAACCCCCCGTTATCAACCCCCTCACTGCCGCTCTGGGATAACACACGTGACACCAGAAAAAAGGCCTACATTACAAACCACGTTCCGAAACCTATTACACCAGAATGGAGAATTCACTGAACTGAATAGGCAGAAATGAAGGATCATCAACAGTCTAGCTCATCCAATTGGATTCTCCTCTCTCCCACCCTCCAGATCCTTCTTTTCTTGTTACAGGAAGGAAAAGCTGGAACAGCTTTAGCCAGCACAACACTGGAGTCGCTGCTAAACTGCTGGAAGTGTTTTGGATTCCCCAACACATACTTTCCAGCTTTCATTTCCTCTGGTTTTCCTGTTTGCTTTAGAACATTTGGAAGGGAACTTCTCTCTTCCTTTATCAGATGATGACACACAGGGCTCTGTAAAAACAAATCCAAATGACTGGGAGCCTCTGGAGCATATATGTTGTAAATAAAATAAAAATAATTACAAAAAAGTTAGAATATTTTTTTTTTATAAAGAAATAAGTGTATATATATATATATATATATATATATATATATATATATATATTATCTATATATATATATATATATAATATTCAATATATATATATATATATATATATATATATACACTTATTTCTTTATAAAAAAAAATATATTCATGTATGAATGTTTGAAATGTTGTAAAAGTTGTACATTTTGGAATAATTATTTTTTACACATACAGTACATGCCTATATTATTAAATTACACACACACAAAATTACAGCATATTTTCAGTAAAAATATATTTACAAAATTATTAAAATTACAGTATGGACAAAAAAACATTTGATAATGGAGCAAGAAAAATAAAAATATTATCAGAAATTGTCTCATTATGCTTTTTCAGTAAATTTATCTTGTTTTCAGGTCATTTAAATATATTTCATATGGGAAACGACAATAATATTAATTAAGAAAATTATTTTTTATAATAAGTTTTATTTATTTTAAAAGGAGGAATGATGTCTGAAATTGATCAATTGAACATTTTCATTAGTGTTGAGAATTTAGATTTTATCATTTCTTCCTTTCTGCATGATGATAGCACGTTTCTTCCAGCCTCGAATAATTTTTAACCTTTATGCAATGGTGTTTACAGAAAATAGTTAATTATCACAAATATTATGCAGTGGCATATTTTGGGCCTAGTTTTGATTGGAAATATCAACTGCAAAAACAGGTTTTATTGTGTAGAGCAAATCATAGTATCTTATCTGATTAAAGTGTTTAACTCTTCCACACTGTTCCCTGGCTATCAGATTCTGAAGCATGTGTGTAAACATGTTTTTGCTTAAGCTGGTTGTCCTCAGGGCACAATCAAGCCCAGTAAGAGCACCTGCTTAGATTTCTCTTCAAATGTCCTTTAGGGGACGCTAATGGACCACAGTGCAGCGCATGGGTAAATATGAGGCTATTTAAAAAGATAATGCAAATGTGTAAAGATATTTTTATTTTCATTTAAACTATAACGAAAACTAAATAAAATTACAGATTTTAAGATTTAACGATTTTTTTCACAGCTTCTACAGAAAAAAAATCTAAGTTGTATTAATACATATTTATCAGCCAATAGAGCAAAAAATATTGTATAAAACTCTCTGTAAAAATGTTTTATCGAGTAAACATGAAAATGTGCTTCATGTGATAATATCTAAAATAATTCGATTTATTGAAGTGCAAAATGTTTTAACATTTTTAAACCAAAAAAATACTTGTTTCAAGTATGCTATTTCTTCATCTCATAATAGATGATCCAAACATCTTATTTTTCCATACATAACATATGTTTCCTTTCACGAGGTTGTGCAAATACAAACCCTTTGTTCTTTATCTTTATCTACCTTTTGCCTTTTATCTAAAGAGCTGTTATGACCAAAATAATTTGAAAGGTAACATAGTCACATCAAAGCTAACACTGCCATCCACGCTGCATACAACGAGCATCTATAAGGTTCCTGAAGAACTACATTACTCTCTGCGTCTAACCTGGACCCAATTACAGGGGCCCTGGGACAATTTCACAGAGCTTGGCTACTCAGCAGATAGAGTTGCCATGGGAGCCAGTGTGATTGAAAAAGAAAAATTACAGGATGCCAAAATGGAAAGAGGGAGATGGAGACAGAGAAAATAAAGAGCATTTTGCTCTTCACATGCAAGATATTAGATAAAATGTAAACAATTGTCTTTTCACCTTTAGCTGAAGTCTGAGCTATCATAGTTACGTACATGCCCAAACCACCCACTTCCTAAGACGCAGGATAATTTTCAGACATGGAACGTGAAATTTAAAGGAACTTAAATTGTGAACTTACAGAGTTTACATATACGTATATATGTATGTGTTTATGTAGTGAAAAGGCTAAAAATAACAAAAAAATGATAGTATCTTAATATCTTTGTATTGTAGTTGGAACTAGAAATCAATTATTTGTGCAAATCTAGTTTATATTATTCACATCAACAAAGAATTTTGACAGTTTTTTATTATTATTTATTTTATTACAGTTTTTGACACATTTTTCTAAGCTTGACCTTTTGGACATGTAGGAAATTTTGGAAATTAACCATAGTAGTACTATGTTATTTTAGGAAATACCTTGGAGTAAATACCTTGGTACATAAACTTTAGTACCATGGTATACTTTAAAGTACGATGCTATTACTATGGTAAAAAAAAAACCTTGGTAACACCATATTTCTTGGGTTATATTTGTAGGTTGGAATACCATGTAAATAGTACATTTTATTTTATTTTTTTATTACCACAGTATTCACCATGGTACAGTACATGTCCAGAAGCTATGATATCATCATGGTATCAATTTTTTTTTACGTGGCATTGCTATGGTTAAAAACAAAAAAACAAAAACAGTAACACCATAATGCGTTTTGGACTTATTTGGTGGTTGGAATACTGTGTAAATATCATAAATACCATGGTGTTTAATATGATAAAAGCCATGGTAGCACAATGGTTCTTTTTGTGACAGTAATCCATGATACTGAATGATTACCATATTCACATTCTGTACCATAGTACTCCAAGATGACTCGAATCTGAGCGAACTGAATTTTTGAGGTTGGTTAAGGTGACTATCCTCGAACACGAATAGAATGCGGCACATGTGACCAACCGGAGCTTTGATGTTAATGGCTATCTTTGCACTGAGAGCAAGAGCGGACACACACACACACACACACACACACACACACGGGTGCAAGTCCGACACACCTCACCTCACACCTCACCGCTGACCATACCATCGAAATATGTGACCGGTAAGCAAACAGCGTATGAAACGGCAGCGAGCTGTGAGACCCCAGCTCCTCGAAATCATTGCCCCATCCACATTACCATGGCAACGGGTGCAGGCCGATTAAAAACAATGTCTGCGCAAATAACATAATGGGCCATAATCAACACACCGGGAAGCCAGGGGCTCTGCCTGCTGAAAGCACACATCACCATAACAACGGCAGCTGGTACTCCTCAGTGTGTCTGAACATTTGCTCACCTAATCTGTGATTTTATGACAGAACGAATGAGAGATATGAAAAGAGACGCAGAGAGGAAGACAGCGAGACACACTGAGAAACAGAAAGTAATTTGACTGTTGACCTCTACAAGGTCTACTGTAATAACAACCATTGCTGGGATAAAAAACACAATTTCTTTTCTCAAAAACTGAAGAATACACAGTAGAAGGTTGGATATGCAGTTTATATCTCAGTTAAACTTCTCGGTATCTGTATGTACTGTTAATAATATATAAAAAAATATTTTTGGCTATATATATATATATATATATATATATATATATATATATATATATATATATATATATATATATATATATATATATATAAGCTGTCAAACGATTAATCACATCCAAAATAAAAGTTTTGGTCTACATAATATATTTATGTATACTGTGTTTATTTATAAATACACATACAGTATATATTTTACATGTATATACATTTATATATTTATATTATTATGTTTCATATTATATCTAAATATATTTAATATATGAACATAACATATTTTTCTTTAATACATGCATGTGTTTGTATTTATATATACATAATATACACAGTACACATATATTATGTAAACAAAAACTTTTATTTTTGATGTGATAAATCACAATTAATTGTTTGACTACTTTATATATATATATATATATATAATATATATATATATATATATATATATACACACACAAAATAGTATATTTTATATTATTAATTATAATTACAAAAAAACTGTAGTTATGTAAAGCAGGATTTTGAGACAGAATACCCTAGCAACCACATAGCAACACCCTAGCATCATGGCGGTGAAGTTCTGCATAGACAGCATCCATAAAAAATCTTACAGAATTAACAGTTAACTCAACATTTTATGGGTTTTTGCCTCATAACTGAGACACACAGGAAGACAGATTGAAAGGGGAACAAGATCAGTATGTGATATGTGTCAGATTCAAACCAGCGCCCTCTCTAAAACAAAACCTCACATGTTTAAAAATATACAACACTGCCACACAGCCAAACTATCCTATCCAACATCTTTAACAATGATAGTTTCACAAAACAACTCTATAAGATACACTAGAGGCAAGCTGTGATTTATACATAAGCAAGCAAAACTGTATTTATGGCCCCCTCTGCCTCAGCACTCAGAGTTTGGGTATATTCAACTTTGTACTTTGACATTATCGTTGTGTTGCTTGGGGAGGCAGGAAATAAAAAAGAGAAACATGTCTAGTAGCTACAGCCATCAGCGTCGCTCATGAGACAGCACAAGCGCGGAGCTCACAGTTACTCTGGCACAACTGGAGAAGAGTTTGTGTGTGTGTGTGTGTGTGTGAGACAAAACCGTGCGACAACTCATCTGTCATTTCCCTCACAATCAAAGCAAAAGAAAAAAGAAAAAAACTAAAGAAACAAATCCACAGAATGTACAGACCATTGAATAGAGTGAACTTTGAAAGGCTTAAATTGTGTTGGAAAGTAGCACTCAGTGACATTTCAAACACTCGGTTGAGTATGAGGTATCTGAAAGCTTAAATGGCAAAAAAGAGATATACACTAAGCTTGTACCTGAACAAAATAATAAAAATTGCACTGTGTATATTTATTATGTACAGTATATATAAATACAAACACATACAGTATACGTATTTGGAAAATCAGCACACATTTGCACCCATAAAACTATGAACCATTACACAAATTGACAGAACCATTTAAATTTCATTGCCCTCTTAATTGAAGAATTTAAGTTTGAATGAATTGTGCATTCAGCGGCTAATTCTGCCACTAATGAACAGCTAATGAATAAACAGGCTGCACAGTGTTTCACTTTGTGGAATGGAACGTCTAAAATCCCACTTCCATTTGATCAGACACTTGGTATTCCGGCGCAGTCGTTCCTGACTAACCACAATGGTGAAATGTTGTCTCTGACCGGCTCATCTCACAGGACTCCAAGCAGCTGTCCTGACAAGCTCTGGGTGCTCTTTAAACCACAAAGAAAGGGCAAAAGCTAAGCATGCTAATGGTGTGGAAACCCCACACCAGCAGTCAGTGAGGGTAGACAAGATCAGACACATTGCAGTCAATTTTTTTTTTGGCGGTGAGAAACTCAACAACTTTATTCAGATGAAAGGATAATATGAAATCAAGTTCAGAAGGAGTACTGTCTGACCGCTGTGCTCAGTGTTTAGGAACAGTGTTGATTTTGGTTAAATGATCATGTATGAAGGCACTAGGGGGAGTGTTCTGCTAAGAGAATGAGGTTTCCAGAGCCACTGTCCTGCATCTCAATGCGACTGCTGCAGTAATTATTGGTAATGGCAGTGATTATAAAAATGACACCACAAATGCAATTTTGCCCCAATTTGCAAAGCTAATGTTGCTTAATTAGCCCACAAAATGAGGGCTTTTGAAGGTAAAACCACATTTTCTCTTTGTCTTGAGGATAAATCGTTTTACTCAGGCAGATTTTAGCACCTAGAAAGATGTGAATGTGATTGTGTTGCCCCTAAAAAAGAGGACTGTGGTGGTACCACACAGTAATACCAAATCACGTTTACTCAATATACTGCATGTGCATCACCACAAACAAAAAAGTAAACAAATTAAAATAAATAAGTAAGTAAGTGTAAGTTCAGGACATGTTATGCGAACAAAATAGAAAGTACAAAATAATAATAATAATAAAAAACTATAAATACACGTGCATTGTCTAATATTCACAAATATATTTTATGCAGCCTTATGTATTACTATATTAAAATTTTATTATATTAAAATGTTATATAAATATATTAATTTAATTTATATAGAAACAAATATAAAAAGAAAAAAATGAACCTTGATCCACTTCAAATGTCGACTATAGTATATATAAAGAATTAATTTTATATATATATATATATATATATATATACTATATATATATATATATATATATATATATATATGCTTTATATTTAAAAAATCTATATTATATAGAATATTTTAGGCTATATAAATATTTTATACACATTTTTTGTTTAAAAATATTAAATATATTAATATTTTATAAATACAAATTATTTATATTTTTTATTATAATTAGGCCTATATTATCTATATTATAATAATTTTAAATACAAATGTACATAGAAATATAATATTAAATAGTTATAATATAATATTAAATAGTTTTACCACACTCAACTGTATACAACCATACTATATCAGGAATTTACTTAAAGTTTCATATTTCTGTCATAGTTCACCCTGAAAGGTAAACACTGCAGGACAATCTTCCACAATAGATAAAAGTGTTCCATGCTAATGGGATTAGATTGTAATGTAATGCAATGCTCCATCTCGCTCAGTGATGGATGTGTGACCGACTTTGCTGTAAATTTTGTGTTGCGTTAAAGTAACGCACCACGCGCTCGTTCTTTCAGCCGCGGATCGAGGGCCGAACGGTTCTCGCACTCCTGCACCCGCCGCCGGTAACCTGCCAGTGACTGGCAATGACAGCGTAATGGGAGGGACGAGGGAAAACGGAAGGGCAACAACAGGACAGAAACACGGTGCCAGCAGGAAGAGCAGATAAAGTGGCCGCAATAAAAATTATATGACTACCTACATCATCCTGACAGCGTCTAATTTGATCTGAGAGGGCAGGGCCTTTCTGCTGGCTTTGAATGGATGTGGTACAGAAGCCGTCAGGTGTTCGTGGAGGTGCTTGAAGAGGAAAGTCTCCTCATCTTCACTAGCAGATAGCTCTTTCTACATACTTGATGCTTCTCCGGGGGTTGTGGGCGTTTAATAGCATTTTACGTAATGTCATGTTTAATGTCCTTTTGACTTATTTTTGGAAACTTGAGAATTTCACTTATTGAACACGCAGCTTAGCTACATCTTTAGGGAGCAGGGGGAAATTCCGTTTAAGACAATTGAATTGAAATACATTCTCATTTGATGTAATTATAGAGGAACTTGGGTGAACCCAAAAATAGGATAATCACCGTCACGTCTCAGCGGTAAGCGACAATTGATTTGGTTAATGGAGAGGCGTTTGTTTGTGTGGCTTTCTTAAAGGGCCGGTGTACCGCTTCGCGAAAACCAATTACTTCTTATTCCATGCTGCCTCCCACAGTTATACAATAAGCAAAAACAGGAGGTAATTAATCCAGCGCTGTACTCACACAAGACAGTTCCGGCGTCTCAGAAGGACAGTTGGATTAATAATAAAGGAATTGTTTATCGCTTTACAAAGACCTGAAATAGACATGCAGGGGAATAGAGCAGGATGGTAAACACTGGTGTAGGCTACTGAACAAACTAAAGTGTTTAAAGGATATAGCCTACTGTAGATCTACACTACCGTTCAAAGTTTAGGATCCTTTTAAGAGAAGTCTTTATTCGACAAACACTGTAAAAACAGAAATACACACACAAAGATTGTAGGCCTAATTTATTCCTGTCATGCAAAGCTAAATTTTCAGCGGCCATTACCCTTGTCTTCAGTGTCACTTGATTTTTTAGAATTGCTGATTTGGTATTACTATTAATGGTGAAAACAGTTGTGCTGTTTTGTAACATTATAAATATCTTTACAGTCATGTTTGATCAATCTCAAAAGTCCTTGTTGAATAAAATCTACCAATATCTAAAATTAAAATTATTTTTTTAAACAAAAAAAAAAATCTAAGCAAAATCTTGCTGACACCAAATGTTTGATAGATATGTACATTTTAAGTTAAAGGTTGAGACTTTGTTATACACTGATTATATTCTTGAAAGAATTATATAAAAAAAAATAAGAATTTCTTTACCACAAACTATCTTGGTTATTTCCATCTGACAACATATCACCACAGTGTCTTTTTTATGGATTAAATTACCACAGTACTGTATGTTTTTTTTTTTTAATAATCAATGTAATCAGGTTAATAGCAAATCATGCTATCAAATAAAACACAAAAACTATTATAAAAGAATCATGTAAGACCAAAAAACACAATAGTCACCATAGAAATTATACTATGGTGAAATCACATTTATTTGGACAAGTAGTGTGTTAATACCACAGTATTTATTTTTGGTGTACCACAATATTGTACTCATTCAGTACCATAGTAGCCTATATATCAAAATACCATAGTACTACCATGTTTTTCAGGAATGTCCCATCATAACACCACCCACCACAGCCTCTTGATGCAGCAAACCGGGTGACATCTCACATACCCCCTTGACAGCACCACGGTACCAAAAGACAGACCGATAAACGCTGCCTAGCATGTATGTTTTTACAGCATGTAAAAGACCAGAGACATTAATCTTACAAATCTCACATGCAGACATGAACTTTTGATAGCATTTCACGAGAGGCAGACGCAGTGACAGAAGTGTTTTATCACCATGGTAACACCGGCCCCCAGTGTTTTCAGTCACAATGGCAGTGTCAACCTGGGTCCCTCGGGGAACTTGTCACAGGCAATCTCACACTGGCTTTGACATGTCGTGACACCGCTTGACCAGATTAAAAAGATTATACGCCGTCTCCCTGGTTTTCCTCTGAAGGTCAACTCTGTTTAGTGTTACAGCCCTGAGTGAGCAAACATGGCAACCAGCCTTAAATCAACAGACCTGCGCCTGGCAAACTGTCACGACTCACAACAGACCGGACTGAATGTCACCGCCGTTCTGCAGACTGAGAAGTATTGTGTGTGAAGTTGGTCATGACAGGGTAAAATTTAGAACTACGCTTTAAGCCGAGTTGACTTGATGCATAAGTGGTTGCGTTTTTGCAACACCTGCTCTGGAATGAAGAGTCATTATCTGGAAAGTGATCACAATAATGCATTTATTTTGTAGTTATATGAACAATTTTTAATACCAGGTGCATTTTACATAAATAAAACTTGGATGACATTCAAAACAGGCACGTTAGGTGTCACGCTCATAGCCTGATTCGCTTTTCCTCTTCTTATTTTTTTGAGTTCCTTCCTCTGATTTCTCACAGCTGTCTGTTGACAAATTTGATGCCTGTGAACTTGGAAAGGTCTGACCTGAAGCAAGTACTTGTCGGACGGTCACATTTACCCGAGACGTCTGCAAGTACCAGGAGCAAACGTCCCAATCCTCTTCTGACACGCTTTGGATGATGTCACAGTCCTGTGCCTCCGTCTCTAGTCTCTGGCCCAGGCAGGGTGGCAGAACGTTTCCAGCGGGGGCGGGGACGATGCAGGGTACTGCGTGATACAGTAGGCGGCTGGGTCCTGACATCACCATTACGTCACCGCTGTTCATGAACATGGCTGTGGGCCGGTCTTCCCTCTTAGTACCGCCCAACAGGAAAACAGCAGTCTGCCCAAAACTACCATCAAAGGACAAAAGGGTACGTATGCAGTATGGAAAAGATGCTACATGCACTTCAGTTTTTAAGTAATATTAGACATCGACAACCTCTATATCTCCAGTCACCAATGCTGCCTTATATATACTTGAGCATATGTGCTCAAGTAACATTTCTTCTTCTTCTTCTTATGGAGCTAATATTTGTATATGGAGTATATGGAGCTAAAATTTGAGCAATATATATTCCTCACCTGAACGACAACAAAGGTCGGGTATGATCGAGCTCTGATTCGTCAACATGGATTCCAAGTGAGGAATCAGATCGGTAGTAGTTGAGAATGCCCGCCTCTGCGTTAAAGCCAGGAAAGCCACAGGCTGCTGCCACTTTGTGAGAAAGCGAGTGAAGTTCCTTGGGGAAGGGAGTGTAGTGGTCTGGAGAGTAAGTCTGCAGAAAGAAAGTACAGCATAATAGTATGCCTCATTATAGTACAATGGAGTTAATTAACTTTTATTATAGGAGTAGGCCTTTTATTTTAGGTAGTCATTTAGCAGTTGCTTTTATTCAAAGTGACTTACAGTACAGGTAAACTAGGGTTAAATTCATTGCTCAAGGGCACAATAGCTAATCTAGATCAATACACACAGTAGGCCATACCACCCTGATGTATGAAAGCTTATTTACGAAACAGAATAAAAAAAAAAAGACTTTCTCTCACAACTTTGGGTTTATATTTCACATTTCAGACTTTTTTCGACAATAAACGATCAATAAACAAACAAGAAATGTCCGAATTACAAGATATAAAGTGAAATAAAAACATTTTCACATTTTTGATTATTCCACTGCATAAAAAAAAGTTGATGCCCTTTTATCATAAAAATTAAAAAAAAAAAATTTTGTGATTTGTCATTGTGGCAAAATGCAAATATGACTAACATCATGATTGACATAATTGTTAAAAGAGCTTTTGCAGCGTTCTTTCTCCTCTGTGGCTTTCGCAGTGGGTCACTGTCAGCGGTTATGCATTAAAGTGTAATCAATGGACAATCATATGAACACAGCCACTCCAAAGAGCTGAATTAGCGGCTTATGCGTCGGATCCGAGCGGGGTGAATGCCTCAGCCTTCAGTTCTACTTAAAGGGAGAAGGAAAGAGTGTCTGCTTAAAATTCACAGATTGCCGTCAGACATTCGGCGGTGTCAAACTAACATCAGAGCTAATGAATCCGGTGTGCACCTCCTGACTGATTTAATAGGACAGAAGACTAAACACTTTTATGTAATTAGCATATAAACGAGACAGGCAGACATCAGGCCTGTACAATTAGAGATGAAATGTCCTGAAAGGAGCAAATAACGCTAATAAGATCCAAGACAATGTTTTCTCCTTCTCTTTCTCTCTGTAGGAAAAACAATAGGCTCCATAGTAAAATACTTACTTTTGTAACAAAAAAAAAATGAACAAAATTAATAAATAAAAAAAGACATGCATTAAAAATAAATAAATAAATATACTAAGAGTAATAACTTCATAAAAGTATGATAGCAGTATAACTGGTATTTGGTAATGTTTAGACTAATTATAAAACATACCTACTGTACACTACCCTTAAAAAGTCTATTTTTAATGTTTATGCTGACCAAGGCTGTTTTTATTTGATAAAAATGTTCTTCAGTGTAATGATACATCAGAAAACATTTGATACATGTGATACATTTTTACAGGATTCTTTAATCTCATTGTTACATGGTTGTACTTATTGATAAAATGACAGTATAAAAATAAAATAAAATGAAATTTAGTGCAAGACGCTCAGGTAAAGCGTGTTAAAAGCACATTAGAGTGTGAATGTCGTACCTTGGAGTTCCAATCATAGTGGTAACCCAGTGTTACCCAGCGCAGCTTTTCTAGCAGAGTTTTGGGCTCTCTTTTCCCACAGCCTTTCCTCCTGCAATAATACACAGACTCATTCAGAGAAGGAACAGTGTGAGATGGATCAGGTGCAGTGCAGGAGCACAAACCATTTACACAACTGTTTCGAGATAAAGAGGGTCTAAGAAACTGCAAATGCTCAAATCTACCATCTAGGTCCCAGTAAAATTACAACAGGCCTAGCCACAAGGAAAGCATCTACATATATAAAATATGTTTTATTCTAAAAAAAAAAAAAAGCCTAAATGCACAGAAATAATATACAATAAAATTATATTCTACTAAGTTGCCAACGCAAGGCAGAAACTCACCGAATAACATCTATACTTTTTTCCCAGATGTTTTCTGTCTCCACAGATGACATATGCATATCCAGGTTACACACGTTGGGTTTCTGTGGATAGATCTTCAAACACTGCTTTACCCAGTACTGCTGAGAACCCGGCAGGAATGGGTTTGATATAAAGATAAACCCTGCATTCCAACAGTGACGATATAATTAATTTAACCTCACTGAAAGTTAAAAGGAAGACAAGGAAGATTCCCATAACAACATGTCAAAGAGCAACATGTTTTATACAGTGTTCTGTGTTCTCATATAGTCACATAGAATATCACATAGAATATCAATTAAATCCATAAAATTCTGTACATTCTGGAGAACATACAGATTGTTAATTATTCGAAACTGCCACCAGCCTATGTATCTAAACCATACCTGGATATCCATGAAGACCAAATGCCCTCCAGTCTTTTACCGGCCGAAGACCAGCTTTGGAAACATCTTCCTCACATATAGAAATCGAGTTAAGTTCACAGGCAAAAACCTAGCAAAGCAGAGAATTTTGATGACTAAAAGCTCAAAACTAAATTTGTGCCAAGTTCTGTATGCATCTAATATTACATCTGATGCCAGAATTAGCCAATAAACACAGTTCATAGCCAAATTAGTTCATAAATCTAAGTCATAAAATATTCTAACAACAGGTAAATAATAACAATAATATACACAGTTAAGTAAAGACTTCATAAAACACGAATATGGCAATATTCATCAAGTCTGAATGGCTCACCTTGTCATTATAAGGTCTGGTTTAATAAACATTGCACATAGTCAGATTAGTTAATAAATACAGCTAATCAAATGTTCTAATAACTGATTAATATCAATAATAATACTATACACAGTTTAAGAAATACGGAGATATTCTTAAAAACCGAATGACTCACCTTGTCATTACAAGGTTTGGAGAAATTAAGCACGTCACTGAAGTCTGGAGGAGGATTTCTCCTTTTGTAAAACTTGAACAATTTTCTAAAAGCATCTTCTCCATGTTCCACTATGGAGGCTGCCATCTTTGCCGTCATCTTGTGACCTTTCTACTCCTGACGTCAACGAAACAAATCTTCGATTCGATTTAGACATGTTTATTATATAATGCAAACAAAGTAACAATTATGAACATAAAATGTATCGTAATACACTTTTTTAAGTTTCTAAATTGTATAGATTAATGTGATAAATATTTATTCTTCCGGTCACGTGGTCGGGGTCACTGTCAGTTTCAGTCGCAAGGACGAAACATGGCGGCGACAGCAGCAGGCAAGAAGGTGTTTGAAGTGTTTGTGTCAAAAGTACCATGGACCGTCGCAACGAGTGAGTAAAGGATGTAATGTAACCAATGGTTTTACATCAAATTTAATTAATATTAAACATGCACGTAAATGAAATGTCTTTATCCTTATGCTTAACTCCAAAGCGTCTTTGATAGTATAGAATATAGGGTAATGTTTTGCATGTACAACAAATAATTGTCTAATATATGCTATTGCACGGTTTCAGGGGAAATTAAAGAACATTTTGGGCAGTTTGGCCAGGTGAAGAAGTGTCTACTGCCATTTGTAAGTATAAGGAGAATGCACTAAGATATAATGTTTCATCTTGTAAAATAAAAAGCTGTAGTGCAGAGATGATTTGTCTCTTGTCTAACAGGATAAAGAGACAGGTTTTCATCGGGGGTTTTGCTGGATAGGGTTCACTACAGAGGAAGGACTGCAGAATGCAATACAAAAGGATCCTCACATCATTGAAGGAGCAAAGGTGAGGGTCTATTTGGGAACTAAATGAACTACATAGCCATAGATGTCTCTGGTAGATGTTTTATTTTGAACATCTGCATCAGAAATATAATTTTTAATTTTTATTTTAATGCAGCTCCAGGTGCAAAAAAACAGAAAGCCGTTTTCTGGAAGAAGGTCAAATAAAGAAGCAGAAGACATCTGAAGAGGACATCAGAAATGATCTGATTTCAAGTGTCAAATGTCTTCAGTAACACATAATTGTATTTATTGTGGATGTCTCTTGACTGGGTGTATTTGTTTTTCAGAAGCCAAACTATAATGAGTGTTGATTGTCACTGTATTGTCTGGTGGGGTTTGTTTTTCTTTTAAAACATTTAATGAAATGTGAGTCAAATAAAATTTGCTGTGTTGGTTACAGGTGGCTTTTCTTTGTCAGTTTACTTATTTTTGTGTGTACTTCATTATTTTGCCTTTTACGAAAATTAAACAGCACTCTCTAAATAATTTTTTATTTTTCCAGGAACATTTTTGTTATAATTGGGGAAAGTCTCTTCACATCCTGAATGCAATCAATCGTTAAAATGATCTAAATTAAAAAATATATCAATCCTCTGTGTTGGGCTTAAGACCGTAAAAATTTTCATCCAATCATTGCATTTGGTCCGAATGCAATGATAGGATGTCTTACCTGCCTGTCAACATATATATTATTCACGCAGCCAGTGGCGACAGTTTGGGGCTAATGTAACAGGACGGGCCAGAGGGTGTTTGTTGAAGTGCAAGCAAAATTCGAAGGGGTTTGCGACCCACCACTTAATCCACAAAAGAAGGAAAATCAAAGACTTGCCAAAATACACACAGAGACAGACAATGGAGTAAAACAAGGGTATACATTGGCAGTGTTTTTACAAAATGGAGGAATTTGATGAAATTCATTTCATTCATTTGGGTTTCACCTATATGAAGAATTTGTGGAGTCTCTTCCCCGCAGGTAAGCTAATCTTCAAGTTAAAAGTATTTTCTTATATGTTGGACTTTTTTATTGAAAGTAGACTACTTTTACTTGTTGATACACTTCTTCACTTTAATAGACCGTTAAAGGGATAATCCACCCCAAAATGAAATTTTTGTCATTAATCACTTACCCCCATGTCATTCCAAAAGCTCCGTTCATCTTTGGAACACAATTTAAGATATTTTGGATGAAAACCTGGAGGCCTGTGACTATCTCGTAGACTGCCAAGTAAATAACAATGTCAAAGTCCATAAAAGGTATGAAAGTCGTTGTCAGAATACTCCATCTGTCATCAGATGTGCAATCTGGGTTATATGAAGCGATGGGAACACTTTTTGTAAGCGAAGAAAACAAAAATAACCACTTTATTCAACAATTCCTTTGTCAACAGTCTCCTCTGTGTCTCTCCATATCTCCATATGCTGCATATGCTCTTCTGTATCATCTGTGCCACAAGGATGCGCTGTTTTCTTTCAAAGCTAAATACACGTAGAAACAATGCATCCTTGTGGCGCGGCTGATACAGAAGAGCATACACAGCATACGGTGATATGGAGAGACACAGAGGAGACTGTTGACAAAGGAATTGTTGAATAAAGACCTTATTTTTGTTTTCTTTGCTTACAAAAAGTGTTCCCATCGCTTCATATAACCCAGATTGCACATCTGATGGCAGATGGAGTATTCTGATGATGACTTAAATACCTTTTATGGACCTTGACACTGTTGTTTACTTGGCAGTCTATGGGATAGTCACAGGACTCCCGGTTTTCATCCAAAATATCTTAAATTGTTTTCCAAAGACGAACAGAGCTTTTACGGGTTTGGAACGACATGGGGATAAGTGATTAATGACAAAATTTTCATTTTGGTTTGGAGTATCCCTTTAAGAGCAGTTTGTGACGTTTGAATTGGGGGAGGCATTTGCAAAGGTTGTTTGACAACATGTTACTTTTTGTTGTCCTGCTAGCTGACACTAGCAGCGCAGAAACTGATTCCAGCTTTAATTCCTTATTACTTTTACATGTAATAGATGAGTGATAACTTGAGTGTTTTATGTAAAGCTTAGGTCATGCAAATGCATGAAACATTTAATCAGCGTTGTTAATTAATTTAGAGGTTGATCAAGGCTGCATTTAGGATGACTTTGCTAATGTTCCGGTCACATTATCTGTCCGAGCTCATGTCATGTTAAATCTTTTCACGCTCCATCATTACCCTGTCTTCTTCGCCTGAAAGAAAAAGTGTAGGCTTATGTAAAGTGTTTACGTTTTAAAATATATCTGTTGCCTGTGGTTCTCTGTAAGAAGAATGTGGTTGAAATCATTTTGCGTTTTATTGCTGTGAACATCTGCTCAGTTATATAATTTGATTAAAAATGGGATATGGTCATTAATTTTTGTACTTACATCCACTTACCATAATTTAATGGTGTGGTACTTATCTGAAAATGTTAAAATTAAGTTTCAATCATGAGAATGCATCTGTGTAGTCATCAGTATTGGTTTCTCACACGCTTGAAAATAGATTAATAGCTTATAATATTTCATAATTAAGGTTAATTAAATTTTTAAATGGCACAGATAGGTATTTTTCAACTATTGACTGAATATAATCTTAAACTACAATGACCATGATGCATTTCGCGCCACGCACGTTGCGTTGTCAACAGAGACGCCAGAGTTGAAAGGTCACAGCGCGACACCGGTTAGTGGATGACAGCGTGAGTCAATGAAGGTAAATCATTTTTTTGTGTTTTGCGATTCTCTGGAAATACACGAATAACCACAGTTATTAAATCAGACATCATGCAATAAAACGGTGGCGGTTACTTGGTTATATTCTCTCTGTGTGTTACGCAAGCGCTTGTGTAACAAGCGTTATTTGTGACCAGCTGACCGCGTCTTTCACTACACCGACTGATGTTATGAATGAAACGGGTTCACTCGTGCTGCGATTGTCTTTGTTTAAATGTGTAGTGGTGGTGTTTCATTTAACTCATTCATTAATTTGACAAATATCGTTATATTTCTTCAATTGTGTAATCCTGTTCATTTATGAGTTTTCATGACCATCTCACATGGTCAAAACCAATGACGCAACAACCTTGGTGTCACGCCCCCAATCCTCTGCCAACAGCAAATTAAATAACACTGTATTAGTGATTACTGTGTATTGTTTACTATGTATGATTTTTGAAAATATTAGTATATAATAATTTAATGAACTTTATGTTTGGGAATACACAAATATAAAATATGAGAAATGAAATAATTAGTTTTCAAAGTCTAAGCTTGATTTAAATGTGTTTTTTAAACTTAGCTGATGTTTTGAATATACAGTACTTAATACAGAGGCAGCTGCTCAGTGATGATGGTGATGGATCTCTGTTTTTGCAGCTCCTCACATGGCTGTTCGACTGCTGAAGGTATCATCTGTAGCCACTGCAGTGTTCGCATCATCAGGATTCTACTTGTACAGCAAAAATGTGGACTTCAATGATCTCAGCATCATTAGATTTGGGAGGGCAGCTGCAACAGTAAATATGATTTATTTTTATTTTTTGAATTCATTAAAGTTTTAATACCTTTGAAAACTTTTTAATAATAAATATTACTTTTATATTAAATTATTTATTAAATATAAATGTAATATTAAAATTTTTTAATACTCATGTGCTTGAATCAAAGTAAGCAAATTACTTGATGCAAATGCAAATACAGCATATTTTAAATGCATTCGCAAATATTTATTTACAGTTTTCTTCTTATTCTTTGGAATGTACCATGGTAAAACCATAGTAAATAAACATGGTAATCATTTAGTACGGTAGTAGTACCATATTACTGAAATCATATTTAAATAAGATTTTACCATCTGATATAAAACTGTAACATGGTACACAAGATCAATTTTATTTACTTTTATATAAGAGTATTTTAACTGTTGAGATTTTCACAATATGTTAGTTTTTTTGTGTGATAACTTGAATTTATGAATCTTTATGAATTATAATACTTTTGAATAATTCTTAAATACTACTGCGTTTGAGTCACTGTAAGTAAATTACACTGTATTTGTTTTTTTTGTTTTCTGAGTATTTTAAATGTATTGTTCTATCTCTATTGTGCAGATTTTTATTCATAGTTTTGTTCTGTGTCTCTGAAATGAATGTTTTCAGACAGCTGTCATCAGTTATGACTACCTCACCACTCTCAGAGATGTACAGTATGGGACAGAAGAGTACTGGGCTGTCAAATCAAAGGTAAAAAAAAAATTCTCAATGGTGATAGGTTATATCTAGGAATATCTGCTGTGTGGACATTTTTCTTTTTTATTTCATTTATTTTGGGCTTCTGCACTCATTTTAGAGGAAAGTGGAGTGTCCCTCCCTGAGCCCTGGGCTTTGACATAGACATTTTTTCTTGAAAATCCTAATTTCAAGAAAGGTATATTGTGGTCCTGTAAAAGAATTTTCATAGAGATGAATGAGCACTTTGCCATAGAGTGCACTAAATATGTGCTGCTTCGGTCAACTGCATAGTTTGCTACCAAGAGGTTCAGAAAAGGCCTGAACAATCATAAATGGCTACTAAATATATATTTGGTATATATATTTCACTAACCCATAAAAATTGTTGCAGGCTCCATGATTTTTAGTCATAATGTTGCACATACACATCGATTTTTACTTCTGCATTTTGCGTGTGTTTATGTAATCTTAAATTACATGTACTTTAATAAGCAATTGTATTTTATTAAATGTCATCCAAGCCAACACATTACTCAAAGTAATATGATGGCATGTAAGTCAATAATCACCATGCAGTCTCATTATTGATGCATTGATCAGGATTTCAAAACATCTTAAAACACCCTAAACAATCTGCTTTGCTGTTTGTAGGATCATAGCTGCAAATGCCAGGCAATAATTCTTCTGCCATTTCCACCCCTGTGTATAAAGGCCATTTGAACAGCTCCATCAGGTACAGTTAAACAGCTGGAGCAGGGAAAGGTTGCAGTCTCTCACCTGTGTGTGTGAGTCTGAGCGCTGATGGCAGCCGCTGGAGGGAAGCGCTGAACCCTGAAGAGCAGGGTCCGAGCCAGATGCACTCTCTGCAAGGCCAGGGTGCGAGGATAGGGTGCTGTTCTCCTTCCCCCTCGGGGCCCGCAGTCAAGCCTGGCTACACACGCTGATTAGAATTAATGCAGGCCCTTGATTTAATATAGAGGAGAGATTTGGCTTCTAATTATTCTCTCACTAGGTGATTCAGTTCAGTTGGCTCAGGTTGTTTCGGATCATTCTTGCTTAGCTTTATCCCAGTTACTGTTTTTCTGCATTCTGGACATTTGTACAAATTAACAGGTTTAAAAGTCTTTTAAACAGTGAGTGAACACCTAAACATCTTTGTTTTTTCGGGAGTGTTTAATCTACTGTGATATTACCATGTTTTTTGGACATGATACTATACCATGTTGTTCTGCACATTTACCATAACACTGTATTAGTACAACTATTGTATATTTTGCAGTACCTTGGTGTACCATGACAAAACCATAGTAATTAAATATTGTAATAATTTAGTGCCATAGTATTCATTCCAATTAATAACAGTTACACTTTATTTTAAGGTGTCCTTGTTAGAGTGTATTTAATTATACATTTAAGTACTGAGTAATATTAATTAACTACATGTGCTTACTTTGTGGTTAGGATTAGGGTTACTTGCATGTAATTATGCATAATGTATTGTTATTATAATAGTAAGTGCATGTAACATACAACAAGGGCACCTTAATATAAATTGTCATCACTGTAATGTGGTCCACAATATCACTTTTGATTATGCATTTTAATAATTGTGGAGTGTTGATTCAAACACAGTTTGAACTGATTTGTAATTGTTCAAACTTTTTTGCCCCCCCCCCCCCCCCCCCCCCAAGATAGCTTGTCATCCGTATTAATAAATACCAGCTACATTTCAATGCATAAGCTTATAATCATGTTGCAAGTAATTGAATCATCAGTGTTTCAGTGCTTAGTGGATCAAGGTCCAAGGTTCATGTTCATAATATACTCATTCAAATGATAGGGAACTAGACAGTGGAATGAGACATACTCATAATTTGGTATCACCACATGTGCGTGTTTTCATGTTTCAGCTCTAAAATTTGTGAGGGAGGAGGTTTTTGGGAGGAAGTGGATGTTTTGCAGAAGGACGAGCATGTCTCATTGCTCCATGAGAACAGTGCAAGGGATCATGGGGGAGCTCCCAGGTGTTGCGGCTCTGTAATGGCCACAGCGTGTGACTCCTGTAATGAGGGGCGTTCCACGCAGTTAACCGTGCCTCTGCTCTCTGCAGAATAGACCACCTGCTCTTTCTGCCTACCAAGTGCTTTCCATCTTAGCCATTAAATCACTACTCACTTTCGTGTGACGTAATGATTGCTGAGATTCAAGACAGTTTTACTTTTTGCACGTTATACTAACCACATCAACACGAATGTTACAGTTAAAATGTTTTAATTAATAGTTTTATTCAGCAAGGATACATTAAACTGATCAACACACTTATGATAATCATAACAAATGCTTCTTCAGCACCAAATCAGCATATTAGAACAAAGATGATTTCCATATCATTGAACTTAAGCCTATATATGCTGACAGTCTGCACCAATTAGTTTGGTCTGTTAAAAAATGCGCTTTGACAGATGCTTTGACTGTTGAGTCTACACTAAATATCCCAATTCTTGAATCACAGTTTGGCTTATCCAGTCTTAGACCTATAGATCTGACATTCCCATGCTTCTTCCGTCATATAATCTTTGCTGTTAGATATTGCATGATAGATTCACATTCATTTCCCTCTGTTTCTCCCACTGTGCTGACACATAATTAGCAGTCAAAGGTGGCAAAATGGACTACTTAGAAAGTATTCCTGGGGAGCGAGAAATCATTGGGTCCACAGTTGGTGTTTCTTAAATAGATGCTTTTGGCCCTTTTAACCCACAGCTGATGTCTCCTGATAATGTATTCTATGAATAGTATGGAAAAACACTTTTTTTCCTGCAATGTCAGTGTGGCTCTATTGAAAGGAGCCCAGCAGTGAGAGATTACATCTGTTATCTGCTTTTGGAAAGACCACCGGAGAACATCGGTGACACCCAAACTCCAGCCTGCAGAGCCTTGCCTGATTTGTTTCACCTTATAAATCATTTTTAGTCGCAGATGCCATTTACATTTTCTTTCTTTTTGAAGTAGAGTAACCATTTGAAGAGTTGGTACATGTACGTGGTTCATTAAAACTTAATTTAAAACAAATTAAAATTGCATTTGATAATTTGTTTCAGCTGACAAATGTTTTTAATGATAGACATTAATTCAGTCACTAAATGTTATGTATAAATCCATGCTGACAAGCAGAGAGAAATTTCTCTGCATTATTTCAGAATTTTATTGGTCTTCGACAATGCTGCATTGCATACGATTTCTTAATTTAAGTATTTATTTAAACATTTAATATTATTTATAGTGGATATAATTAATTATATTTATAATTATTATATTTATTAAGTAAAGTAACATTAACTCAATTATGAATTAAATAGGATTTTTAAAAATATTATTATTATTTACACTTTTGCAGTTGTTACCAGCAGCAGTTATAGTGCCTAAACCATTTACATTTAGTCATTTAGCAGACGCTTTTATCCAAAGCGACTTACAAAGTAGAAGCAATCAGACTTATGAGAGAGCAACAATATACAAGTGCTGTGACAAGTCTCAGGCTAGCACAGTGCACATGAGAGTGAAAGTGATTTTGTGCCACTTTGGGATGGCACCACGAGGCGTCGTTCACTTGCAGAATGCAAGCTTCTGGAGGGCGTGTAGGTCTGAACTAGCAAGTTTAGGTAAATCACAAAAATTAAGAAGAATCTGGAAACTAGAGCCACCTCCCTCCCCTCCTAGTACCTCAAAAACTATCATGTAGAAACTGCAGGATATCGCAGCGAGACAAGCTGCTCTCCGGCCTGCTTTGATTACGGCACATGGATGCCTGCAGTTTTAGACGACAACACCGGTGGCACGCAGAGCTCTAGCGATGCTGAATAATGCATGCACTCAAAGTTGGAGGGCAGGTGTACCAGGCGCTGCCGCTGTCAGACGGGCATCGGCACAAACGGAGGTAATCTGTTTTCCCTGGCGCTGAGAGGCTCTGCTGTAAAATGCACTTTTTCTACCCACTGCTCAGAAAATAGTCTAGCTGTATGATCTCCTACCCTGTGTGGGGTCTTCGTTGAGGAGAGGATATGTGTCCCATCTTGGCTGACCGATTACCCTCCGAACAGTCTGAGGAGACGATGTGAATCATTGTGTGAATATCACAGATATAAAGTGTTGAAATGTGTTAGAATCCGCTGAGTCAGAATGAGTGGTTCTGAACTGGTGGGTCAAGACCCATTTTGGGAAAAAAACTATGATATAGCAATTATTAAAATGCAATTTAACACCATTGTACATGATTATTTTTAATTTTTAAGTTGATTTGCTGTTTACTTATAGGACAATATTAAAAGAAAGCTACAGTACAAAAATCTGTTGTTGAATTTTGCTTTGCACATTTGCATTGCATTTGCTTTTCTTTCCTATATTTTCAAACTACATTTTGGGTCGACTAACATCAGTTAAATTAGTAAAATCAGTTGTTTCTGCTATCAGCATTGTGTTGGTACTGAGCATGTGTATATAGTGTTGACTTTTATGATTACGATTTTAATTTGTGAATTATATGTATATATTTTTTGCTCTTTTATTGAGGCCCCTGGTTAAGGTACTATGGCCTCGTTTATATCATAGCCAGATGCTCAAATTAGATTTTTTTTTAGTGGTCTGTTTGGCAAAAGGCGGATCACTGTCCTAAACCTGCTGTAAAGGTATCCGAGACTGTTTTCACAGTCGACTGTGCGATTTTTCACTTATTTAAGCATGACTGAGCATCATCCTCTATTCCCCAGGGAATTTGTCTGAGCAATAGTATGAAGTTACTGTTTGTTTACAGGTTAATTTTCTGGTGTTGTTGGTATTTTGTTTGCGTATGTGCGTTTTTGTACATTTATTTATGTTTGTGAATAAGTGTGATAGTTTGCAGAGGTCTCGAAGTCCTTGACCAGCCCTCACGGAGCATTTGCACAGCAGATTAGACTTCAGCGAGGGCTTATTCCACACGACTTCCCCCAGAGAAGCTGAAACGTCCTCCTCATGACCCTCCTGCTGAAGCGGAGTGCTACCGGGGTCTGAGACTGATTACAGGGTTAGAGCAGCTATAGCTCACGGAAGCAGAAAACACATCAGTGGAGATTTTCTCTCATTGTCATCGTTTTATCATTGCTAAAGACTATATTGATAAGGTAACTGCGATTTTTAGTTCTCAAACCCGATCTCCAGCTGGCCCCGGGGGTCCAGTTACTCACAAAAAGCAGGATTTTGGGGGCCTGCTTTGGGTCGGACTCTATGATCTTTCCTTAAACATTCAACAAAACCTCAGAAGTGGCACCCCGTTGATGTAGCTGAGACTCCCTGACTCTGGCAAGCAGCAAGAAAGAGGATTGACAGTAATCTGATTGTGGGAAAAATGGAATTTGGATTGAGTTTGCCTTGGCTCATTCTTTTAAGGGAAAAGGCTCACATGTTGATGTGAGAAAACAGTCTTTTCCCACTTCCCTTCTTTTCATTTTCACTCTAGAACCGTTCCCTTCCTTCTTGTCTAAATGATTAATCTGTTCCTCGCACAGGTTGTTGTTCCAAGTAAGTCAGCATCTTGGCTTGAAGTATTGGAGAGAAAAACAAGCCTGGAGTGTTTGTTGGCAGAGACCTTAACAAAATCAAAAACAGGCACTCTAACAGAATGGTCGGCCGAGGTGCTATAATAATAATGTTTTTATTTTCCTGAAGGGGTGAACTGTTTACGGCAAGTCCATAAATGTGCACCTCTATAACTGAACAGTTTTATGCGGCATGTTTGTTTAGACTCGCAACCCGATTGATGTGGCCACCTGTTATGCGACGTTTTAACCCACAAGTCTCTCTGCTCTGCCACCAACTTAGACTATCATGTTTATTGCGATGATGTAATAGATCACAGGCGTGTAAGAAAGCACCTATCATACGGGGGGCGGTAATGAAATGCTGGCTGTATCACTGGATGATTAATGTGCAGGTGCTCGCTGAAGGTCATCTCAGATTTTCGCCTTTGGATTATCATTAGCTCGGGCGTGCTCTTGGACGTCTAATTCATCATCGTTTTTTAGGTTGCACCGATACTGTATTTTCATCGCAGCCAGGGAGATGGGCTGCTACGGACATGCAAATGAGCCAGGGTTTGAAGTTAGCATAAAATTGATTTTTTGAACACCATTGCTCTTGATTTTCTCTATGATTCAGCTTGAAATTGCGGCTTGTAGTTCCATCGACTTGGTTAGTTGTCATTAAAGGTCACTTGAGGATGGGAAGACCCCTTTCCGTGCTTGATGCATTAAAGTAATAAATCGACGGCATCTTCCGTTTGTCGCAAACATTTACATCAGAGGACGGTAGTAACAAGGGGTTTTAGGCAGTTATTTTCTAAAACTGTTTATAATTATCTTGCGAAGTGCAACAGGTGCCATTTATTATCTCCAGATCTGAACTAATGAAATTACTTTTGGGCAATAGAGAGAAAATGAAGGACTCAGAAGTAGATTGCACACATGGAGGAACAATGCTGTGCTCATCAGTTCATAGATTTGCTGCAGCCGGGAAAACTGAACATATGGATGAGCCATATATTCATTTCCCTAGCTCTGAGTGAAAACCCCAGGTTGCTGTTGCCTTTTAGGAACTTTGTTTCTGCCCTTATGAAAGTTAGAAGGACTAGTAAGTTTGGAAACTGCTGACTGGAATAAATGTACTGTAGATGCAATTGTTAACAATATATTATCACCTTGTGTTTGCTTTAACCTTGAAAATGTAAGATGTTGAAAAAATATAATGTGTAGTCCTAGAAGTTCTGCTTCTCCATGCTTCTTGAGCTGTGGTGCCCATGCTGGAGAATCTGCACTTTTGCTTCTTTTCTCTCACTGGTTTCATCATCACTTTCTGTCCTCTAGCTTTAGTAACAGTAGGTTCCAGAAGTAAAAATCCCATCCATTTTCTTTGTATGGAAATTTGTTTTTAACAATATGTAGATATGTATAGATGCCCCATTAGAAGGCTCCAGGCACATAGATGCAGCCGCCATCTTGGAACGGTCAACTTGACCAAAAATAACGTTATAAAAAGCTTATTATTCAGGCTAGATCAGCCAGTGCGCATGCGCAGTCCTGAGCACACGTTTCAGAACGCTCACTGTTTCTGTATCAACCGGGACGCTTCTAACGGCAGCTGCAGTGACGCACTTCCTGCGATTGAACGGCCATATTGAGCGTTGCATTTTTCCCCATTCAAAACTATATGAGTGACATGTCTTGGGTATTCTATAGTCTGTGACTTGACGTAAATCACAATACTAAAGGCCAATATAAACATTACAAAATGACACACATACAATTTTATATATATATATCTATATATCTAGGCCTATGATGACTGCTTCACCCAACTGTTCTGTGTATCACATATATATATATATATATATATATATATATATATATATATATATATATATATCTATATATCTAGGCCTATGATGACTGCTTCACCCAACTGTTCTGTGTATCACTGAGCAACGACCTTAGCAGCCACCCTTAGCAACTTAAACAATCAATAATAGATCATTAAAACTGTTCTGTGTATTATGTATTTCTGCAAAATTTAGTGTTATTTATTTAATGAAGTATGAGTGACCCCTGCTGATGTTATGTAGCATCTTTCATCTTTAATTTTGAGACCACGCCCTTCCCCATCTAATAAACGGTTCTCATGTGGAGAGATATGTTGATGTGTGTGCGCATCTGTGTGGAAGCCCACAGTTTCCGAAGGGGGACCCAACGCAACAACTCTGGTGGACATTGCTGCAGTCAGCATGCCAATTGCATGCTCCCTCAAAACTTGCGGCATCTGTGGCATTGTGCTGTGTGATAAAACTGCACATTTTAGAGTGGCCTTTTATTGTGTCCAGCCTAAGGCACACCTGTGCAATAATCATGCTGTCTAATCAGCATCCTGATACGCCACACCTGTGAGGTGGATGGATTATCTCGGCAAAGGAGAAGTGCTCACTAACACAGATTCAGACAGATTTGTTAACAATATTTGAGAGAAATAGGCCTTTTGTGTACATAAAGTCTTAGATCTTTGAGTTAAGCTCATGAAAAATGGGGGCAAAAACCAAAGTGTTGTGTTTATAATTTTGTTCAGTGTATAAAACCAAAGCTATTTGCCACTGCCAGGGCATTAACGTTTTAAAGAAAATATTTTATAGTTTGTTATAGAAAAACAAGATTCCAGAGCCTCGATCATAACATTATAACAGATGCTTTCCGAGTAGATACTCAATGTGGGACCCAACGCAACAGAGTGCGGCATGGGACAACACTTGATGGGCGAGTGCGGGCGGGTAGAGACTTGTGTGTGCGGGATGTGGGAGATTAAGGGTGTACTCACACTAGGCAATCTTAACCGTGCCCGATACGTGTTTGACCCCCAAAGCCTGGTTCGTCTGACTAGTGTGATCACTCCGTTCCGTGCTCGGGCATGGTTCGTTTAGCCGTCCCTGGCATGGTTGGAATAGGTGGGCCAGAGCGCGGTTCAGTTGGGTTGCATGATTGTGTGAACCTTTCTGAGCAGCAAAAGTGATAGATCTGTAAAGCAGTATACTGTGAGAGGGCCGTGTGTTACCGTGTCCCAAACAACTCAAAATAATAAACCACAAAGATAACAAAATGATGCACTCCACTGTACTGAGCGAGAGCTCTTCTCTGCTATCTTCACGTGCTATGGGAAACTTCCTATTTCTCACTTATGAAGTCGTAAGCGCTGCTGCAGTCTTAGGCCCACCCCAAATGATTTCATTGGTTGAGACGCATGATGACTCCCATCCCAAGCCAGTACTGATCAACATCCCACCCCTCCTTTTTACAATTACAGAAAGAGAAGTTGTAATCTATATCCAGAGGAAAACACTCTAATGTTTCTTTAACAGGATATATTCTGTGAGCAATTTTAAAGGACACTTTGGTTTTATTTGTAACACCATTTGCAGAATGTTTTTTATTCTGTTATAAAAGACATTAAATACAGTCTTTTTATTTATATTTTTTCAAGTGTTTTTTTTTTTTGGTGCTTGCCATTAAAGTTTGTGATGATGATATGAGTCATCTCAGTGTTTTTTTTCTTTAGTTGATCAGTTAATGGAATGTATTTATTTATTAATTTATTTTGAAGAAGAAATGTCTTTATTAAAACACATTTTGGAATCCCTATGGTAGAAATTAATTGAAAAAAAAAATGACTTTGTGAAAATGAAAACAATTTATGAAAACTCTTTCTCATCTCTCCAGAGGCTAATGCCAAAGAAAAGGATCAGTTGAAGAATGAAAAGAAAGTCATATATGCTAAACACCTTTGGTGTGGTGGAATACTGGCTTCTTTGCTTGCTAGTATAAAAGATCAAACACTTTCAAGTTATGTAACAATGTTAGGCTAAAATCAAAGCCATGCCGTTTGAAATGTGAATTACAAGTTTCCGTTTGCTTTAAATCAAGATCTATTTGGCGTACAGAGTGTGTTTTGCTGAAGCTTAAAACCTATAAGCTAATAAAAAGCACTTAGCTTTGCACATATATGCATGTGCACTAGCACACCTCATGTTTTCCAGAGATAATTGTTCTGCTAACTCTGCTGACTGAGATAGAACAGGACACGGCAGACAGGAAAACATAAAGGCTAATGCGACGCTTATCATGGCACGATTATGCAATCCTAAACACTTTCCCAGTCTGAGGGACTGCTGCTATGGGAATTGAGTCTCCTTAGCTATTAGCATATCATTAAAGGGAATGTGAGCAGCTGATTTATAAATTAAATGTAGCTTACTTAGCCCTAATGAATAATGCATATCAGATCATCATGGACATGCTGACAAGTGCAGGCGTTATAGGAGGAGGTATGGGAGGGGTTGCAATGTCAGAGAGGACGGACTAAAGGAACTGAATGAAAGGCTTGGTTAACTATTTGATTCCGCTTTCATAGTCAAATCTTTAGCCTGCTGAAGTAGAAGAGAAGCCAGTAATTTCAAAAGCTTTATGACTTGGAATGTTGATTTTAGGAGCGTAACAGTTAGAGGATGGTGTGGCAGAGTGGTTTAAGATCCTGATTAGTAACCAAAAGGTTGCTGGTTTGAACCCCACATGTAGCGACCACTAGGACCCTTTACTTTCTGCCAAATTCTGTTTTATTTTCCCCCAAATTATGTTTTCTCCTGTTTTAATGGTTGAATTAAAATGTAAATGATCAAAAGATGGCTATTCAATGGAATTAATGACAATACCAATTTAATCTTTTTTTTTTTTTTTTTTTACACAATAGCAGTGCTTTCTGAAAAGTTTTTTTCCCCCAGAAATTCTGTTATATTTTAATTTTCCAGATGCTGTGTTTGATGATTTACAAATCAAATCAAAAACGGTGTTTTCAAATTAAAGCATAAAACTTTAAGTAATTTATCTTTTAAAAGTAATAATTCTAATCTAAACTGTAATCAAATTAAATTTGAACTTTTTTTTTGGCAAAAAAAAAAAATGCTAAACAACAGAGGTTTACGGTTTAAACTTGGATGAATTTTTTTTTTTTAAAGTTTAGATATTCTGTGGCATGCTTTATGATTTACAAATTAAATAAAAAAAAAAGATGTTTATCATATCAATGCATAAAACTTTATGTAATTAATCTAAAAAAAACAAATAATCTTAAAAAAAATAAAAAAAAGAATTAACAACCAATTATTTATTATTTTTATGAAAAAAAAATCTCTAGATTTATATTTTAAAAATTAAGACATGGACATGGAAGTTTAAACACTATTATTTAATAAACTGTATTATTATTATTATTATTGTTATTATTTGGAAAATTACATTCTACTGTAAAGTGCATTAATACATTTCAGTCATAATTTCTTCAGGTTAAACCAAACCTGTTGTATTAAAGACTTTTTTTTGTTTGTGTATCTCCCAATAGTTTTATGAAATGGTTAAATTATCATGAAGTGAACTTTTTTAGCAGCTCTGGAGATGAAGTTCACATGGAGTGTCATAGTGAGACGGCAGATTAATATTGACAGATTACACACACTCACTTAAATATTAGTCTATTAGACAAAAAATAGCCACTCATTCACACAGAGACACAAAATTTTATTTTTAGAACTGGATTCTGTGATTCCGTCCATGTTTTCAGCATTGCGGAAATCATAGGCCCCTACCTAAGCCATCATCATTGTGTTCTTGAGTAAGGCACTTTATCCCAGGTTGCTTCCAGCGGAGAATGTTACTTTGGATAAAGATGTGCTAAATGGCTTTGTACTTAAGAGTTTTTCCAGGGTTCTAAGTACTGGATATGTTGCACTTGTGAACGAAAAAGCTGAAATTTCTCTCCGTTTCCCCCAATGTCACTCAACTCTAAGTAGAGCAAATCAAACAGCAAGCTAAAATGGCTTCATCAAAGAAGACAAAGTGGGGAAAAATACAAAACAACAGCCAGAGCGCCAGATGTAGGCCCCGAAAAGCAGAATCAGTTGTAATGGGGCACCAAATGCGCTGTCAATAAAAGGGAGTGCACACCAGATGGACACTCATGTGAAAATAGCTGCACTTTGAGTAAGACTGAGTCAAGGTGCTGTGAGTTTTATTTATTTATAATTCTTAATATAAAATATCCAAATTTTGCTTCACAAGCCCACAGATTTCATGCGTGTTTATTTCCCCCAGGCTACATCATGACTAATTAATGAGCAGAACAATATAACACTTGCAAATTACTGCTTTCTATTTTAATTCTTCCCTTCAAAACATCCCAGTTCCAGTGGAATCATAACAAATTTATTTCACCTTACCCCTGATGTCTACAGCCACAGAGTATATGCTTATCCAGTCTTACGTAGGCCATGTTTCATGTTCTAGCAACCAGTTAGCTTCCACTTTGCCTGTTAAACATCATTATCTTAATCTGTTTTGAGAATTCTTCCAAGGTTCTGTAAATTCCTGTTTTTGCTGTACAGGTATTTCAACTGCAAGACAAGATATAATCTAGAATCTGTTTTTATTCGATTGTGAGCATGATGTCTTGTACTTATGGATGAACTTGTGAACTTATAACCTTATAGCTTTTAGCATCTATGGAACCTTTCCATTCTTTAGGTTCTTTAGGTTATTTAAAATGCTTCAAGAGCTTTACCACTTCGACTCCACTAATGAGTAGCATTGTAACATTACAAAATGCAACCTTACTATATTTCGCAACATTTCATTGCATCCTTTATAGCAGAGCGAGCTGATGCAAAACACTTCTGATTCATTTTAATAAGTTTGTTTATTTACATGGTTCCTATAATTAATTAACTGGTAAAACAGTGATTGAACAATTAATTTGAGCCCTAAATCATCTTATTATTATTATTATTATTATTATTATTATTATTACTACTACTACTGTACAAGTACATTAATAAATTGAGTAAGTTTAGTTTAGTTAGTAAGTTTAATTTAATTATGCCATAGATGCATTATCATGGTCTGTTTATTTATTTATTTATTGGCTCAGTAACTAGTCTTCAATAAGAATCATTAGTCTCATCTAATTATTTATGAAGGTTTTATCTACTTAAAAATTAGCAGTGTTTTTTTTTACTCTGAATGGTTGTTGTTTTAACAAATTTTTGTCACTGTAATTCCAACTAATTGCATAATTTAATTGTATAGCCTATTTACAGTATATTTATGCATTTGGCAGATGCTTTTATCCAAAGTGACTTGTATTGCACGAAAGGTATATTTTTTAAATCAGTTCATGTGTTCCCTGGGAATTGAACCCACAACCTTGGCATCTCTACTGCTCTACTGTGTATACTATTTATATTTGTTCTGAACAAGTATTTTTGTTCTGATTCCACTGGAACTGGGTTGTGTTGAAGGGAGGAATTAAAATAGAAGACATTGATTTGCAAGTGTTGTATACTCATTACTTGGTCATGATGATGTAGCCTGGGTGAAAGAAACATGCACAAAATCTGTGGAACTGTGATGCAAAATTTGGAGTAAGGATTTTTAAATAAAATTTTTGGCAGTTTTATATAGCCCTGTTATATGATTAAATGTTTTGTTAGTCGCTTAACTGCTTTTTAGCTCGAGCTGCGTTAGCTTCACAGTAGCTTCCCCAAAACTGACCATGCCAGCTTTGTCTAAGCCATATCTACATAGACTTCAGATGGGTTTTGCTGGTCAGGAACTCTCCCTGGGGCGATGGAGTAACTGTGTGGAACTATCAGCCTAGATTACCATTATGGGCACATTGTAACAAATTGGCGTCCTTGTACTTTGTGACAAGCTTGAGATTCAGGCAGATGATGTGTTCAATAGCACTACAAATGATCTAGCCGGGTATCAGATAATGTGGGAGCTGATGGCTGCTGCCGGGAGGAGAGCGGTGCATTTCATTATGACTGCGCCGCCATCAGATGCTGATTCACTGTCAGGAAATGGTGGAGAGCGAGCGTGCCAGAAGTCACACAGATGTTGCATTGTACTCATCTTTTCAAAATGAATCCAACGAGCAGGCGGTGAGAGAATGTGTCCATGGATTGAGGACAAACAGTGTTGATTTTAGGAGTTTCTCAGCTGTGCCATTAAGAGTGAAGGGATTGTAAACATATTTAAGGCAGTATTCACACCGCCTGATTCACGTTACATCTGGAACGTGTCATGCAAATGCATCCACTGAGGATACGAGGAATGGAGAGCAAACGGGATCCCAGAGAGATAACTTTATAAAGTTGCAATGAAGATTTTTAATTATTAAATCGAGTATGCTAGTTTGGCCACACATATCAAATTCTAGAATATGATTTTATGGTTAGGCAATTATTTGAGTCATTTCATTGCTATAGGATTCAGTATTTTAAGGAGGATACTTAAAAAGTCTTGTCTGAAAATATATTTCTATAAATACTTTATAATATCCTTTATATATATATATATATATATATATATATATATATATATATATATATATATATATATATATATACACACATACACACACAATTTTATAACAGGATTTTATATAATGAGGTAAAAGCAGAAAGGATACAGGTGAAGTTTCAACCTTTTTTCTCCCTTATGTAACCTATAGACTTGTTTTATAATCTTATATTACATAAGAGCATGTTTATGGATGTGCTATAAAGAAATGTTGCTTTTCATAGCATATTGTTCAATATTGTGTGTTATGAATGCGTAAAGAGCACAATTTCAGTGTACTGAGGCATAAACTTTGGAAGACTTGGATGCCCTATTTGATCAGTTAATTTTTGTTTTGGTTTATAAAAGAATAGTTATTTACATTGGCTTTTTTTCTGAATTGAGTCAGGAGGCACTTAAAATACATACGTTTTTGTTGTGTAATTTGGATTGTAATGAACATCGCATGCACTAGATGGCAGCACTGGCTAAAGGCCCTCTGCCGTCTCATTGGCGTGTGGAGTTTGTCTGCTATGCAAGTATGTTGAAAGTGTGAAAAGAACAAACACATCTGAGGGGCATATGTAAATATGGGTATACATAACTTAAGTCCTTCAGGGCTTCTCACAGTGGAATCCTGGGTAAAAAAAGAAAAAAGAAAGAAAGTTGGAATCCCTCCTGGAATATGATGGGAGAAATTGAGGCGTTTAACATTTTCATTCAATCACAGCCAGAGTCTGTAGGAATGCTGACAGCCCCAATTCAAGCAGCCCACATAAATACTTAATTTTTCTGTCATGTTCACTATGCTGTCAGTCTAAGCTTGAGGTTTGGCAGCTGCTGTGTAAACACTACTGCTGCAGAAAGCCAGAAAGCTGTAGCCCTCCCAATACAGAGCTAAAAATACAACTCATAATCAATAACTAATTGTTTTTATTACCCGCCATAAACTCAATAAATGGCACAAAAAAAACAGCATTAATTAATATGTACTCTGTTAATTTCCACTAATTCCATTCCTGTGCCTCTTGCATTTTAAGCATGAATATTGTCTCGAGTGTGTGTCAGGACGGTATATAAGGACTGGGTGGGATATTGACCATATAATTATAGTTATAGGCAGTTGTTAGAGTAGGTGCCATATTTAATTTGGCTTGAATAAAAACAAGGATGTGAAGGGAAGAAATACCGTGTGTTCATTGTCAAATTGTTGTAGCCTATTTCTGGGTGATGATTCTTCAGCTGAATTTTTTTTTCCATGAAATAGGTTCACATATTGATTTTGTAAATTGTATGCAAATTCATTCTTAGGTACACTTTTGCATTCAATGGAAAGAGGACAATTTATGCACAAATACTTCTATTAATTATTTACAAACATTCTGTTCAGTTTTAGTAAATGGACCTCTAAAAAAGATACAGATGTATATATGTTCAATATCATTTTTTTATTATATGTGTTAGTGATGCACTGAAATTAATTTAAAGTTTATTAATCAATCAATTAATCAATCAAAATATCATTATCAAATTAAAGTTCTAAAATGAGATCCCCACCTAATTCTTGGTCTACTAGGAAAATGCTATTTTTTGTCCAAACAAATGCTCTCTAAAATGAGATCCCCATAATAATAATAATAATAAAAATAATTTTATATATATATATAAATAAACCAGAACTTAATATATAGTAAATGGGGGAGACAACCTTTCGAACAGTCTCTCAGATCCTTATTTTCTTTTATGTTGTGTAAAAATGGCATCTACTCTGATGTGTGTTTATGGTCTGATGATTTTTGTTGTTTGCGGTTTGCTGTGTAAGAGTTTATTGCTTCGAACAGCTTGGAAGCTGCCATCCATGACAGTTGAATCCATGACTATCATCTTGTCATGTCAGTGAACAATGTCCAAATATTGGCAGAAATGTGACCAACACTTTTGTACATCATAGTAGTTTGATTCAGATTCTTAGAAATGTTTCAGTGGAGTTTTCCTGTTAAAATTAGGCTGTTGTTAGCTGTGTGAACTGTTAGCCTGATGTGTGAGAAACACAGACGTTTGAGGGATGGTGTGTATGAGTGTGTGTTTGTGTGTGGTCTTAAATTTCAAGGTCTGGTGGGTATTCATAGAGGTGACGGGCTGCTGGAGAACCCCACAGATGCTCAGAGCCCTGATATCAGCTGCGTCCTGCTTCAGTGGCCCCTCAAGATACCCAGCTCTACCCTTACGACTCAACCAAACACTCTTGCTCTTATCATCACCTGCTACTGTCCTGGATTTTAGAGATCCTCAAGCCAGTTCATTGCTCTAGAGCGGGAGCTGAGGATCGTGTCCTGTAGGGCTGTGAAGTGTTGGCAGAAACATTGAACATATGGGTGAACCTCACAAAAGCATGTCCAGGTTAGAATTCATCTCAAAATCAAAAAAGGGAAAAAAAAAAGTTAACTAAGGTTTTTAAAAATGTCACTTATGCTCACCAAGGCTGCATTTATTTGATCAATGTTTCTTACAGTTTATTCCTGTGATGGCAAAGCTGAATTTCAGCAAAAACGTCTTCAGTGTCACATGATCTTTCAAAAATCATTCTAATATGTTGAGTTTTTGCTTAAGAAGCTTAATATTATCATCTGTTGTGCTGATAATTTTTTCTTTTCTAATTTTTCAGTATTCTTTGAATAGAAGTTCAAAATAACAGCATTTGATTGAAATATATATTTCTGGTAGAAATGTATAAGCTTTTATTCTAGCTGTTTTATCAATCTAATATGTCCTTGCTCAATAAAAGTATGAATTGTTTTAAATTATGAAAAAAAAACACAAAAAAACTATATATATATATATATATATATATATATATATATATATATATATATATATATATATATATATATATATATATATATATATATATATATACACACACATATACATATATATATATATATATATATATATATATATATATATATATTGTACTGACCCCAAACTTGGGTCAAAAATGGTAGTGTATATAGATATTTTGCATACAGAAAATTCAGACTCTACTTGTATGTATGCATGTAGGCCAGTAGCCCTGCCTTTGAACCATGGAAGCTATTCTCTTACAGCATCAGTGAGAAGTGAGAGGTTACAGGGATCTTTATGTGTGACTCTGCCTGCGCCTGTTGTATGGGCTCTTGGCAGGGAGTCGTCACCGCACAGAGGGTGATCTCATTTTCTTAATGGGCTTTGTCGCTGTTTGTCGTTATTAACATTGGCGCTGCTCTCGGGGGGTCTTGGAGAGTCATCCAGTCACACACCAGCCTGTCCTGCTTTACATTTGACACCCATTATAACTTTGTTTTGATTAGAACTAAGTGGACAATCTGTATAAATGCTACGTAGTTGTATTTATGCGGATGTATTCAAAAAGGCAGTTGGTAAACATATTATGTGCTGCATTCAGATTGCAGGTGGCATGCATGCATTTCCGGTGATTCGACCAATTTGTTTACAAAATCACATTTTAGGGTAAAGTTGGATGATATCATATTTTAATAATATTTACTATATTGATTTTATAATTGCAGTGTTTGACCAGCGACACTGGATCAACCAATGGTGTGAGTTTAAGGCGGGACTGTGTTTGTTTGAACCAGTGGCAGATGGTTATTTTTGAAATTGCTTTTGGCAATGCAGAAATTACACACTTCACCTTTAGCTGCCAGTTTAGAGTGATGCAAGTAACTACTCATGCACAGTAATAATTACAGTAGCATAATAATTTTGCCAAAGGTGAATAGAGTTTAAACTTCTCTGACTTCCTGCGTCATTTGGCTCAGATGTTATTTTTCTGATCACCAGTTAGAATGACCAGTAATTTAGCACTCTATGAAAAAATTAAAACAATTAAACCAACGTCAAGTAACCATTTTTTTTTAGCGACGAGAGCTTTTCAAACCAGAAGTTTTGTGCAGGGTAACTCAGCCTAGTCTGTGTTTATGGACATGGGATGGCTAAAATGTATGTTACAGCTGTGGGATATAACACTTCAGCTTGTGTTTGAAAATGTTCCAGACTTTTTGCTGTTTTGTTCACCGTTTAGCCTTTTTAAGTGTAATTTAGCAGTCCCTCTTTGCCTAACGTGGTTGGTACCAAAATGCAAAGAGGAAAGCAAATTGGTAATGGCATCAAATAGTGGGAAAGTGTCACAAAACACACAAAATAACACCCATTTTTTTCATGAATTGCTTCTACGCAGTGTTTTGAAGCATTGCATAAGTTCGAAACCATGACAAGAAGTCACATGCATCTTAAAGATTTTTTTTCTTGTGTATAAAATGTAATTGCACCATGGACCTGGAGGGACATTATTTCATTCCAGTGTATTCTTGTATATGTCTCGAGTGACAAATAAACTTGAAATGTGAGAGGTAATGATAAGCCTGCATACATAGCAATTTAGTTTTCTAGGTGGATAATGTTATCGTGGTCATTTAGATCTGTATCACAATTTGGATGTCGTACCATCAATAGTTCGGCTTGACAATTTTATTGCAGCCCTAATGGACGTCTAGATGCTTTGTCATGTGATCTGGCTCTTCTGGACAGGTTTGGAGTCACGGCAGGGGATGTTTCACTGCACAAATGGGCTCTAGACTACTGAAGCATGGTGGGGCCATACATGAAAATTATACATGGCTGAAGCTAAATTGCCTTATGTTCCCGCTTGTTCTCTGTTCCTTATCTGCTCCTTACATTTAGACAGTTGGTTTCTATAAGTGGCTCACTGTAAATCGCATGTACTATAGGAGATTTGGAAGCTGTAGTGGTAGCATATATATATATGTACGCTGCCAGTCACTGTGGATGATAGAAAAGCCTGGTCTGCACATCCATCTACACTTTTGGAATTTATTACCTCAGAGCTTTTAGAAAAAAGCCAGATAATTAGCTGCAATGGAGGGAGAAAGCACTCATTGTAGTAACTGGCTTTTAGCTTCACTCTACATTAATTAATGGCGGTCTCTCGTGATGTGAAAAAGCAGGAGTCTTTTAAAGGTCCATTACTGTTTCTTGGCGGTAGACGATCTGCGCTGACCAGCAGAAGCACAGACAGATAAATGTTTTGTACTGTTTGCATTTTTAGGTAGAATTTGTAGCTTTTGAGCACACTGTGAAAGGCATGATTTTGCAAGGTGGTGAAATATGCATGCAAATGTTCATCATTCTTGAAATGTAAAATCTCAAACTTCATTTTTTGTTTAAAGTGTAATAAAAAAAGAAACTATGTTTTGCTCTACATTTTAAATATAACAGAAAGTAAATTTAACTGTAAATTAAAAATTTACCTGTAACCTGCACTACCATTCAAAAGTCGGGGGTCAGTTAGGTTTTTTGTTTTCCATTTTGAAAGAAATTAATTCATTTATTCAGCAATTACGCGTTAAATTGGTCAAAAGTGACAGTAAAGACACTTATAATATTACAAAAAAATTCCATTTCAAATAAATGCTGTACTTTTGGGCTTTCTATTTGTCAAAGAATCCTGAAAAAATATCCACAGAATATCCAATGTTTCCACAGAAATAAACAGCACAACTGTTTTTTAACATTTACAATAATAAGAAATGTTTTTTGTGCATCATATCAGCATATTAGAATGATTTCTGAAAGATCCTGTGACACTGAAGACTGGATTAATACCTGATAAAAATTCGGCTTTGCCATCAAATGAATTCATTTCTATCTTAAAATATATTACAACAGAAAACAGTTTAAATCGTTATAATATTTCACTGTATTTTTGGTCAAATAAATACAGCCTTGGTGGCCATAAGCAACAAACACAAACACAAATCTTACCATCCCTAATAGTGTAACTAAACTCAAATTTCGGAATAAAATTATTTACTAGTGTTATTGAGTTTAAAAGTTTCAACTCCCAGCATTGTCTCCCAGAGTTTGACTCCTAACCCTAAGGCTGTGGGTTCAAGTCTCGGGCCGGCAATACCATGACTGAGGTGCCCTTGAGTAAGGCACCGAACCCCCAACTGTTCCCCGGGTGCCGCAGCATAAACGGCTGCCCACTGCTCCGGGTGTGTGTTCACGGTGTGTGTGTGTTCACTGCTGTGTGTGTGCTCTTTGGATGGGTTAAATACAGAGCACGAATTCTGAGTATGGGTCACCATACTTGGCTGTATGTCACTTCACTTCACTTTACTTATTGTATGTTGTGATTTAATCGGTGTACAGTATGACACACTTGATCCGGAAATGAGTCTTGGATTGAAGTGAATGTATTTCACCTTTCATGTTTTGAGTTGTTATAGATATGGGCTGTAATAATTAGAGAAAAGTTTTACTTGAGAGCTCTGTTGATGCTTATTAACAGATTCTCACCCTCTGAAACACTGCTAAGGTGTGATAGAGGCCTGAAGCTTCAAAACATCCCATGTACGGTGGTATTGAGTTTCACTTGTATCAATGTAATAATTGCATGCAACTGTCACATGACAAAAGATCACACAATCTAAAACAGTTCCATAGTGTGTAAATGTTTTGTCACCATTGCTTTACACTAGAATTCTATAGCAGATGCTTTGTCTAAAGCTATATACTATGTTTATTATAAGGTCCACCTGGAGTAACCTTGGGTTAAGTGACTTCTCAAGGGGCCAATGGTGATAGTTCATGGATCGAATTCCACATAGAACCTAATAATCACTGTTTTCAATCACTTCTGCTTTTAGACATACTTAAACGTGTTTGATACGTGACTAATTTGTTTAAGACTCATTTACTGGTTTTCTGTGCTTGTGTAAGTTTGTGATTGCTTTCTGCATCTTTGGAGTGCCATGTGTTTTAAATGAGAAGGACATGCTGCTGATTAGCACAGACCAGCATTATTAAGAAAAAAGAAAAGTAAAGAAATTGTATTCCAGCTTGAATGTCATATTTGGCAACCTTTGCACCTCCAGTGAATGTAAGGATGATTATAGCCTAAGGCTGACATCTAAAATAGACCACTGTTTACTCCGATATATTGAAATACATTTTTCAGAATTAGAAACAGTCCCTCATACTGTGGATTTATTTATTTATTGTTTCTCTTTTTTTGGATAGTTTTAATACTTATAATATTTTTTAGAATTAGTAGCTGATTGTACATATACTGCTAATATATTTGGTAAATAAGACAGAATTTCAAAAGATTTTGTATTTCTTTAGTTTAGTTTTGTGTTTTTGTTTGGTGCTTTTTTAGTTATGTGTTTCATTTTGCTTTTGTTTTAGTTTAGTTTTTTATAGTTTGTTTTATTTTGTTTTGTTTGCTTTTGCTTTTGCTTTAGTTTAGTTTTTAACATTTTATTTTGTTTTGTTTTTGCTTTGCTGTTTTGTTTTTTGGCTGAAATCTGATTTCTCCTTCCACAATTTTTTGCCAGCTCTGTGTAGCTGTTTGTTTATTGGTCATTGCCTTATATGCTGGGAAAGAGACTAGAACTGTTTAAAATTCAAATTACAAATGGAATTTTCTTGAACATAGTGTAATGGTGAGTGGTTTCTGTAATCGCTCAAACATCATCTCATTTAAAGATTTTTAAACTGTTTACTTGCAGTTCTTATATTAAAGGATATCTAGCATTAGGGAAAAAAGATGGCGTCTCAGGTTTCCTCTGAGCAGTGGAGATTTGAGGAGGTACGAAATGGTGTGCCGTCTCTCCGAGGAGAACAGTAAATCAGACGCTGCTTGGGCTCCACCAGTGCATGAAATGGCTGCAGTAATGAATATGCGGCCAGCACATTAGCATGCTTTAGCCTCTGTCTCAATTCTTCTGTTGAGTTCTCACTTCTGATAATCGTCTCTCTCATATTCTAAAATGCAAATTGCATTCTTATCACAGCAAAGCTTGTAATAAACAGACACAACTTCAAATGAAGTTTTCAGAGGAGTTTTACAGATCCAGCACTGAAAACTAGTGTTGAAAATTATTGCCTGGTATGTTTGTGCATGGATATTGTAGGTTTTGTTTCATAATCATAGCTTTTTGCTCTTTTTAAGAGATCAATAAGTGAAATTGTCTATGATTCAAATACTTGTTTTGAATGCATTTTTGACTAAAACAATTTGAGATTCTATTTGTTTGTTTTTACATGGGCAGACCAGAGTATGGATCTTTTTGTCATTACTTTTGCATTAGTTACTTTTTGCAATTCAATTGGTCAATGGATAAAATGATGCGTTTAAAAGTCAAATTGGTTCAGATTTCTTAAGCTTTAGCATTAGCAACAGAACTGATGTTTTAACATGTGCTTTACCGTGATTACCTTATTTATCACTCTTTTTTTTAAAGCAATAATTGGCCCTATATAGGGGCTCGTGTCTCATGAACTAATACAGTCAAAGTGAAGGGCTTCTGACAAGCTTTCACCCTGATTGTGGCATGTCTCCTGATTTTCAAAATCACTTATTGCATCACTGTATTAGTAATGTGCACTTCACTGACCTTCCAGCTTCTAGCTTTCAGACTGGATGATGGGGTGGTGGGGAGACAAAAACTGTAAAGTAGAGTAGCACATGTTTGAGTCTAAATAAATTAATAAATAAACAAATAAACACGTCAGCATTAAGTTTCACAACCTGAATAGTAGGGGAAAGGGAAGCTAATATGACAGAGTATTGATTTGGCTCACAGAGCATTCAGTAATGAAGTGTGGGATTGCATAATTCAACCCCTATTGCTGCAGATGTAATCTGGGATGTCTGCTTTTATTAATTGAGTGCAATGCATCTGCTGCTAATGGCATGCTATTCTTGAGGACTGTGGTAGCATGTGGTAGCTGTGAACATTTCTCAGCTGCTGTCAGGTTATAATGTCTGTTTTAAGTTGTATGCTTTTGCTTATTAATACTTTATTCTAAGGAATGTGAACATTTGAAGGAAAATGTAAGAAAATATATAATTTATATTGATGTATATTAATGATTGTTTAAGGGTTCGTCACATTTCACCCCCAAAATCAAATCTTTTTTTTTCTTTACTTGCATAAAGAAAACAAATAAAAAAAATTAGGACCATTTTATACGAATTTGTATTCAAGATTTTGTATTTTTTTTTGTGGGGGGGGGGGGGGGGGTGTTAATAACCTGTGTATAATAATTATAATGTATAAATTTAAATTTGCTCATCAAAAAATGTATTGCAGTACTTTTTCTCAGTACAATCTACATTTTTAAAAATGTATGTATTATAAAGCAATATGAATAATTTATAAACATAATATTTATAAATATAATAAATCATAATTAAGATAATAGGACTGTGGGGGGAAATGTCGGAAAATAATGTTATAATTAGGGCTGCAAAATGATTAATTATGATTAATCACATTCAAAATAAAAGTTTGTTTACATACTATATGTGTGTGTGCTGTTATTATGTATCTATAAATACACACACATGTATATATTTAAAAAATAACTATGTATGTGTGTATATATAATCTATATATATATATATATATATATATATATATATATATATATATATATATATATATATATATATATATATATATTGTGTGTGTGTGTAATATATATATATGTATGTGTGTGTGTGTGTGTGTGTGTGTGTATAGATAGATAGATATATAGATATATTTACACACATACATAGTATATATATATATATATATATATATACTTATCATTTATATTATATATAAATATTTTATATATAAATCTAAATTATTTTTCCTTAATATGCACATGGACGTGTGTGTGTGTTTTTTATATACATAATAAATATACACAGTACATACATATAGTATGTAAACATAAACCTTTATGTTGAATGTGATTAATCATGATTAATCGTTTGTTGTAATGCAAACAATCTTTTCAGTCTGGACTTAGACATTTCTTTCCTGTCAAATTATTAATCTATCTTGATGACAGTATGCCATTTAAAAGTACTGAAACCCAAGATTCAGCATCTGAAATCTGTTTTCACTCAGACTATTAAATATTTTGGACATAAAATATGGAAAGAATGGGTGGTTAAAGTTTATATGCATGTCTCTAGCCTAATAAACAAAACCCTTTGCTAGCACTGCAGGTGCTTTGTATTTATTTCAGATGTTGCCCCTTTGACCTCATCTTATCCTGTTAATCAGGGCTAATCTTTCTTCTGGTGGATTTGGGCAAATAGGCCAGTTAACCTCATAACTAAAGAATCACTGTTGCTTGTCTGGAATAATAGCAAGCTAATCTGAATCCATTGAAAACCCACCAGGCAGAAAAAGACTCCTTTCAGAAGTTGCAAAGGGGCTTCACAGAATGGCCGTAAATTTAGGTACGGATGACAGGAAGACATGCCCTTACCAAAGTTAAGAGGCTATTGAATAACCCCTGCCAATGTTTCTAGCACTTGCATTGAGACAGAACGGAGGTGATGAACACATGATCTCGTGTTTAACAGCACGTCACATGAAGCAGATGTGTAAATCGTAAGGGCAGAGTAATCCATGAAGGTTTTGTTTGTTTTAGGTCTGTCACGAATGAGATACACTTCCATTTGTTCGATGGGATCACCACTAAAGGGCTAAGTGCATCTCTGTTCTACTCAGGCAATTCATTACTGTATGTTAATTTGTTGCTAGCGCCAGGAGCTAGCCAAACAGACCCCACAGCCCTCCATCTGGCCAGGCAATTTCAAATTGAGATGGGCGGCAGTAGGTGCAGCTCGCAGAGGTGGGGGGAAAGATGAATAAGAGGGGCTTTTTAATGGTCTAGTGTGTATTTATTGACTGCTGGGAATTTTCGGAGATTGGGCAGCTGCTAAATTGCATGCTCCCTCAGAGTTATTCATGAAGTCACAATGTAAAGCAATAATTGCCTGGCAATAGTAGATGCAATTTCTATGAACGCATGTCGGTCCACTTTGCTTACAGTGACTGGGTAAGCCGCTGTGTAATGATGGAAGTGCACAGAGCGTCTTTTCACCTCAAACGACAGTGATCACAGAATAGTGAGCCGTCTTTGTGTGGCTTTCCTTCGTGTAGACCTTTCATATACATGAAATCACTTTATTAAGCAAGTAAGAGAGAGGAATGAGTGGATACAGCGTTATTATTATCAGTGCTTATAAGGCCTGGTTTTGTTGTCTTCAGGTTTAAAGCTGTCTGGAGATGTGATTCTTTGGTTACTTGATCAATAGGGCTGTAATACATGACTTCAGCATTTTAGAGGCATTGATTTGCACTTTTACTCCCAAAACATGTTTGTTATGTGAGAAAAAAGTCAATGAAGCTCTCACTTAAAATGAGTGGTTCAGCTAGCTGTAACACCATATCAGTCCGATGTCTCGGAGATGATATTATTACATGACATAGGATGTTTTTATTTACTTTCAGGTCTAAGGAAACTTGCTTGTAGCACTTAAATATCTTGTTAAGGTTGTGCAATTTTGTCTTAAAGAACATAAATGATAGTAACGATAGTCTTCTGTGTTGATTTGCATGTAGCCTTATGTGTAAAATTTTATAGGTGAAGTGTTTTTAAGTGCCACTAACATCACCAAATGAAAAAAAGAAACCAAAAATTTGAAAAACAAACCTTTTCTTTGTGCTCTTTGGTTTTCAAGCTGTTAGCTTAGCATATTAGCTTAACATTTGCTACCTATTTAAGAAAAGATCTTATAATTAACTTTTGTTTACAAGGGTAAATGTTACACTGATGTCGTGAACGTGTTACAAGCTAATTTCTATTCATCAGTACTTTTCTATTCAGAAATATTTTCACCCCTATCTTTCATTATTTATGAATTTGTGAACTGATTTGTATTAAATATTATTCAGCATAACTGCATTATTAAAAAAAGCATGCATTGTTTTATTTTGTGTGTGTGTGTGTGTGTGTGTGTGTGTATGTAATAAGTTCCTTTTTAACAACAAGAACTTTGAATAAAAAAAATAAATAAATTGTCTAGTTTCATGTGCCACATTTACTCAATGTTCAATAATAAAGAAATGGATGTATAATTTCAGTTCGGTGACAGACTGCCCATAAAGAGAATTTTATAGACCCTGAGATCAAGAAACATTGTTCTGTCTATAATTAGAGTGTCTGGAATATTTATGCCAGTGTTTGTTTCACACTAATAGCCTTTAGATTGTTTGTAGTGCATGTTGTAATTTGCTGTGCATGGATTTATTTATTTATTTTTAAATTTTTCAAATTTACATATTTTTACTTATATATGTTAATGCATTTTGATTTATTGTTTTTTTTATTTATACATTTTAGCTATATTTAGTATGCACATCTTATTTATTTGTGCATGCATTTATGCATGTATTTGTATTTGCATTTATTAATGCTGAGCAATCAACTTTTAGTTCCATAAAATTTAATTAGCAGTTTGATATTTTAAATTATGTGATAAATATTGATTTTTAAATATATTTTTACTTATTTATACTTGATGCCAATTTGACCTGGCACTTTTGCCTTATTGATGCGCTAAGGGTAAACAGTTCGTCTTAGCGTGTCAAGTTTGTGACAGTATTGCTAATTCATGTTTCCTTTGATGTGAGACTGATCATTATTCTTTGGTGTTTTGTGCACAGTGAGAGCAGGGATAGCATAAGAGGAACCTCTGCTGCCTCCCCATTAGTCCCCTGGCAATAACATGCTCTGATGATGGTCCTACAAAGCATTTTTCAAAGGCCATCTAATGGCTTCTGTCTGCTGCTGAAATATGTCATTAATGTCTGTGGCAATTACGAGAGTTGTCAGAGCTCTGGCTTTGTGCTGCTCTGTCCACGGATGAAAGAGTTGCGGGAAGAGAGAGAGAGGGATGGAGGGAGGGCTTTTGGGGAGGAGGAAGAGAACAGTAGAGGAGGTGATAGGGAGGTAGTGGGAATTGCTCTACTTGGGTATTAATTGCGCAGGGCGTCGTTGTCTCCACAGAGCAGCATTGACAGACTGTACACGCCAAAAGAGAAGCGTGATGTGTCACTTAGGGATATTCAGAACAACCTGTTTTCTAAGTCAGCTACTCTTATGGAAGCAATTTATCTGGCTTGTTTCAGGTTCATCTGACTTACTTCTTAGGGGGCATTTTTTAGATTTTGCAATGTCAATAGTATCAGCCAAATGATCCTAGTGGTTGACCAAAATGGGATTTTTAATGACTGATGGCGATGCCAATGTCAGTATGAAAATATATGAAAGATACAACCTAAGGCCGTTGGCTACATTTGCTATATACTTTGTTCTATTTGATACTGTTCTTTATATTGCTGTTTTATTATTTTCAAGTTCTGTGTTCTTAATACTAAAACCTAACTTTTAACTTTTTACTATTTTAAAGTTTTAAAACTTGCTGTCTCAGTTATGAGTCACCCAAAGTGGGTTTGTACATATAATATTTAATGTATATTTATTATGCGTTTGATTATATTTAATTGTGTATATATATAATATGTAATAAAATACGATTTTAAATAGTCTATATTTGTCTTTTATATTTTATGCGTGTTTAAATTATTTAATTTGTTTATTTTAATAAATTAACTTGTTTTGGTTATTTTAAATAAATCATTTTATTCTACATCCCTAATCCTAACAAATAGCAAAACTTAACAACTACCTTATTATTAAAATGCAGCAAATTAGGAGTTTATTGAGGCAAAAGTCATAGTTAATGGTTTGTTAATAGACAGACCTGAGTGTGACTCAATTTTGTTCATCATTTTAGGGATAATATTTATATACATTTTTATAAAACAATGTAAACTAAATTGAGTTAAAAAATTTTTTATCTAAAAATATCCAAATAGCTGCTGATTAATGATCTCTTAGTAGTCTTTAAGAGTTATCAATGTGTTTAATAGGTTTGATTCAAGTTGTAGTGTTGCACTTTCTCCTTGTTTATGCTCATTTCTACAGTTGTAAAGGTTGAAATCTCTTTGCTGAATGATATAACCAACAAATTCCAACAGGGAACATTTTGTACCCCCAGAATACTCCAGTAGTCTTCTTGGTCAGGTGCCTTTAATTTGCCAGAGTTCATAGCTAAAGCTTTGCATGTCTGTTCTTCAATGCGTGTAACCTTTTCATCTATATCTAGCTCTTTCTCTCTCCCCTGCCCACGTAAAATCAGCGCTTTCTGCTGAGTTTGCCTGTCTTGAACATGTGGAGGGCTTCTCCTGTGCCTCCCCGTACTGCGGTGAGGACTTGATTGGCTGTCACACTTATGTTTGCTGAACAACTCCTGTGACAAAAGACTCTTCAGCATTGCCTTGATGGAAGATATGATTGATGCCTCATCAGATACAAAGAGCGCTCTTGTGTTATTTCGCTCTCTGCTGGCTCACGGTAAATTGCTGCAGTAAATGCTGCCCTTTTTATAAAAAAATTTCCTGGATTTCCTTTTCTGTGCAATTTTGAAAGTTAGCATGTACAAATGCACAGAAATTCAGGATGGAGGCCTGAAAACAAGATGTTTAAGGATCCTTACAATAGATTTTTTTTCTTTAAAAGCTATGGATCGACCAGCTGCATGCCACAGAGGCTCGTTGCACGAGTGCAGCTGCAAATCAACCAATCCCAGAGTGGCTTCCCTTTCACGCCCTGTAAAAAGCCAACACGTTCCCCCAGGTTGCCCCTAGTGGACTGGCCATGCGATTGCAGCAGCCGCGGGTGGCTGGAAAGTCTGACTGCCTGCCAATAGCGTCTACAAGTGCCAGGACTGTAAGATGGCAGGTGGCACAGATTTCTCTCCCTGGGGGATTAGCCAGCAAAGACTAAAAAAGAGTAGACCTCCTCTTCTTATCCTTTTTCCCATGCCGCCGTCCCCCCACTTTGCTTTATTGGTTCCACAGATTCAGTATAGAAGGTGTTGAAGATGAGCAGGCGGAGATCATGACTGTTATTACTGCCTCCTTCGTCTCTTATTAGCCCTGCCTTTCTCCTCGACACATCCTTACCATCAAAAGCCTGTTTGGGCTCTGGGCTGGGAAGGCGAGAACCACATGTTTTGTATCCGCCGAAATAAAGTGTCTTCTCATCACCCTCATAATTATCTCCGAGCTGTCACATCCTATTGGCTTCTCCGGGCATGGAAAATGGGGTTTTGTGCGTGCTGCAAAGCCGGCCGGCCCGGGCTGCCGTCGGTGGCGGCGGAGCTGAGCTCGAACAGTGCTGCAGAAAATGCCCATAGGACAACCTTTAAATCTCCCATCCACTGCATGTGAGGATTAACAGCAAATCCTGCCTGACAGAAGTGTGTTTACTCTCCCCTTGACATCCTGTCAGAAATATCACCTCCATCCAAAGAAGTTTTTTGGACCTGAGGGGGTGTTGCCTGTGGATACACTCAAGAAAAAACAAACACTGTGGTTAAACTAAAATATTGGAGGTGGAGGAAACCTAAAATTTATGGTGATTGTGGTGCATAGACGACATAAACTGACGTGACCGTTCCTCCATCTTCAAAAAAAAGCATAATTATCACTGTTGAAACTATTTTGTCACTATACTAACAAACATATATTTACATAAAACCAAACAATTGATCAAAACTGAAACGTACACCTATATGGATATATTGTTTTTTTTTGGTCTAGTCTAGTGGAATGATTTAGATTTTGGCTTTCCTGTAACTGTGACCACCAAAAAAAAAAAAAAAATAAGACCACCAATAATTTGTAATTCTTTTTTGAATCCGATGCTGAGCACTGTTCTGGATCATTGCAGCCCAGTTTAATCCCTGCACACACACGATGACACACACATATAGACTCCCCACCCAGTATAATTAGGTGCATGTGGACTTTGTCTTTTGAGGGATGATTCGAATCGGACGACCGGCCTCATATGAGGCCCCATTTGGAGCACAAAAGACTGTCTTTTGTCAGGGTGAGAGGGTTAAGAGAGCTCATTTCACGGCAGTTTATTTGCTCTGGTCCCAAAGGGACGTCCCTCCAAGAGTACTATCAACTCTACCAGCTGGTGTTGGGACGGGACAGCACAAAGACCCCCGTAAAACTGACGTCCCATTTAAACAGCATTTAAGACAAATGAGATGATGGGGAGTGCTTAGATGATGGGGAACTTATTGTGTGTGTGTGTGTGTGTGTGTGTGTGTGTGTGTGTGTGTGTGTGTGTGTGTGTGTGTCTTTCTTTTTTTTCTTTTTTTCTTTTTTTACTGGTAGCAATGATTCAGGCAACTTATCAAAATATGCTTCTTTTATGTTGTTTTTTCACATTGTCCTTTCTAATTAAAAGCAGAATAATATGCTAATTAATATGAACAGTGCTTATTGTCTTTTCTAGATTTTCTTGCTGTGGCTTTTTTGGGTAACACTAGCCAAAAAAAATAAATAAAAATTATTATATATATATATATATATTGAAATTATTTTATTTCATTTTTTTGAAGTAATTTTTTTGTCAGTGTCACATGATCCTTTAGAAATCATTCTAATATGCTGAATTGGTGGTCAAGATTTTTTTTTTTAACCAGTGCTTTTTTAAAAATAGAAATTATTTATAACATTATAAAAAAATAATCTTTCCGGCCCCAAACTTCTGAACAGTAGTAGTGTATTAATAAGACTTAGGAGAGCTATTATAAATTATTTTAATTAGCACTTCATTGGTAAATTCATTGGTCTAGTTCATAAATTTCATTTGTTACTCTTTCTTCAGGTTCACAGGCGTTCGGCAGAGAGACTCCGGGACTTGTGCTGTGCGAACAGAGGCACCTTCATTAAAGTAGGGCAGCACCTGGGAGCGCTGGACTACCTCCTGCCTGAGGAGTACACCAGCACGCTGAAGGTCCTGCACAGCAGAGCACCTCAGAGCAGTATGGAGGAGATCAGGCAGGTCATACGAGAAGACCTGGGGAAAGAGGTTTGTTTTTCTGTCTGTCTGACAAAGTATATGCATTAAATGGGTGATGTAAGGAAGTTAGGAATTTTTGCAACTACTTGATTTTCCATTCATGACATATTTCTGGAATATTCAATTGGAAATAATCTAGAAATGAATTGTAAATGTTGGTTTATTAATTTATCTTAATTTTAATGATGCAAATCACATTTTCTCAAGTCATTATTGCAGGCTGCTCCTTGTGAGAGACAGGGGCTGTTATTCAATAATTGTCTTGGTCACTGTGGGTCAGCAGGGTTAATGTCACATGAAAGAAGCTATGGTCTCCCTCGTCGTCTTCTGTCAGCATTTTTGTGCCTCTCGTCAGAGCAGTCATCCTGAAAGTGCTCCCTCTCAGAAATGTTTTGACAGGCATTTCAATTTTGGTGGAGATAATTGTTCTGTTCTGAAGATGACCTGTTCAGATCATCTATCAGCTTGTGTCCCATTGTTTTGTGTTGCTATCCGGCTGTTTTCTCCCATTACACAGGAACAAGGCCATTCAAATTATGCTGCCTTTGAAAAGAGGTGTTTGGTTACTTTTCGAATCAATCAAACATATAATTTTACCTGAGAAATTATACACTTAAAAATAAAGGTTCCAAAAATGAGTTTTCACAGTGATGCAATAGAAGAACCTTTCTTAACTTACAGTAAGAACCTTTTCTTGAAGAACATTTTAATAATCTAAAGAACCTAATATAAAGAACATTTTGTGCAATGGAAAGATTCCATGGATGTTAAAAGATCTTCATGGAATCATTGATGCCAATAAAGAACCTTTATTTTTAAGATTAAAGAAAGAAAATCTTGCATTAAAGGAGGTTCCCAAGCCATACGCTGCGAATAATTCACCCCAAAATGAACATTTTCTAACCCCCAAGCTATCCAAGATTTATCTGAGTTTGTTTCTTCATCAGAACACATTTAGAGAAATGTAGTATCACTTGCTCACTAATGGATGGATTATTGTGATGTTTTTATCCTCTGTTTGAACTCTCATTTTGACGGCACCCATTCACTGACAGAGGATCTATTTGTGAAAAAGTGATGTAATGCTGAATTTCTACAAATCTGTTCTGATGAAGAAACATGCACCTCTACATAATGGATGGCTTAAGGGTGAGTAATTAAAATTTTGGGGTGAACTATTCCTTTAAGCAACAACCTAGCAAGTTTTCATCTTCCGAACATCTAAAAATTTAGTCTTTTTAATGCATTCTCACACTGTGGCAATCGCAAATCCTGTTGCATTTTAGTATTTCAGTTATGGTCAAGGTCACAAAACTTCCCAGTTCTGGCGGAATGACCTTGAACAAGAAGGACAATTCAAACCTGTAATCTTTTAGCCGGAGTCTGAGCAGGCAACCGTTAAAGAGCTGCCCTCCCTTGTGTGACCTTGGGAGGGCTACGCTTGTACCCATTCCCTTTAGGGTGATGACTGCATCTTTACAGTTTTATTATTGTAATTATTAGCTCTAATAGATCAGTCTGACTTCTTGCTTCACTGCCTTCCCGCCTCCCATTTTTCTCTCTCTCTCTCTCTCACAATCCCCATCCCTCCCTGCTGTATGACAGCCGCACTGGCGGCAACATTACGTAATTCTAGCCAGGTTGCGACTGGCTTGCGGAGATTTAGGGTTTTTTGATGTGTGTGTGTGCTGTGAGGTAAGAAGCATTTGAGACGTCGCTGTTTTGTGTGTCGGGAACTAGAGATGGACCCGTCATGGCTCGTTGGACTCAGTGCGGCGGGAGAATAATCTGTCTGCCTCTGTGTCACAATAAAAGTCCCCCCAATTCTCTGGCTTTCTCCTTTTGTCTCTCGTTCACTCCATTATCGTTTCTGTGTGAGAGTATGTGGATATGTAGATTAGGTGCGGCTTGCACTCCTAATGTTCTACAAGAATAATGCGTCTCTGTATGCTTTGTGTCAGGTCAGCGCAAGTGTTTTTAATGAACATTATTCATCTGGATTTAGCAGGGACATTTCTTTGAGGAGAAAAGCATAGTGGTTTATTCTCAGGGAAATTTGGGTGGGAAAGAAAAAACAATGCAAAATTAAAGCAGAAATGGTACTTAATATGAAATCACTAAAGTTAATCTATTAGTAGCCAGGTTTCCATCCATGTATTTACATGAGATTTTTGGGATATTGCATAAAAACCATAAGTAATATTTGACATTTTATTTTTATTATTTATTTACATTACCCCAATTACACACACACACACACACACACACACACACATAGTATATATGTATACATATATACATATATATACATATATACATTTATTTAGATATATGTATGAATGTATGTATGTAGTGTAACAGTTGTAACTACTCAGTATTTTTCTATTTAGGTTTTTTGTATGTGTGATATAATTTGAATTTAGTGAATAATGTTATGTTTATCAATTATATACATTGTTTTATTTATTTAATTAATCCTTATTCTTAGTGTTGGTTTTCTGTTAATGCTGCAAGGTAAATTATTTTTTAAATGCATTAAACTTAAAAATGATGTAAACATCAGAATTTAAAGCATAGAAATTATGACTATACATATATAAGTTTCCAATAGACTTAAAAAGCCAAACCCAGAGAAGGAGTCTGCCTGCTCATTTCACAAGTCTACCGTATGCCACTGGGCTGTAGTATCCGTTGTGCTGTTCCGTGACTGGTTGGCTATGCCCTTCAAACACAGTCTCTGCCAGGGCTTTTAGTGAGAGTCTCCTGCACCGTGAGGTAAACTACAGCATCCCAGAATTCCCCCACCTCCCCTCATATTTATTTATGAGGCCTGGCATGGTCTCACACAAAATCAAAAAGCTGTTACGGGTGGCTCTGCATCCATTTAGATAAGGAATTATTGATATCACAAAGGTGTGGGGAGGAAGACAGACACTGGTTTTGGTTTCCTCTCAGCTTGCCATCACTCTATCTCTTTAATTCACTCTTCCTTAAGCCCCCGAGCAACTGAAATGTTATTCCATGAGATTTCCAGTTAATAGAGCCAGGCCTCTGCTTTATACACTCTTGGAGTAGAAAGCCACTCAGCTTGTATATGAATATACATGTATACACATTTATATATTTTATATAAAATACATAAAATTAGTAATACATTCCCTGTCATGTGATAGTGATACTCTGCTTTTATTGTAACCTTATGACACCTCTCAGCATACAACAGAAGAACTATTATCCTTTTGCATTGCATGGCTTTCTAGAAGCCTTAAGGAACGTTGTGTGCTGGTGTACAATATTAACCTCCAGCACACTGTATAAGGGAGGGTTGGGGAGAGGGACTGAAAAAAGGACGAGGCACTTAGTAGTTCAATTATGCAAATATTTATCAAAAGTAATTATCACATTCTGGTGAAAAATGGAGCTAATTACTCAACACTACCTAGTTTTGAGCTCACATTGGGGGGATAGAGTGCGCACACAACAATTTGAGCAAGGACTCTCAACCATGAGCTTAAGGGGTTGTTTGTTAATAAATAATAGTATGTACTGAGGTGGTTGTGAACATTAATAATAATGGCAGGTCTTTAAATTTAGAAAAATCGTAAGTGTGATCACTTAGAAAAGTAATAGCGAAACAAGACGCACAATTTGAGATGTTAATGTCAGAAAAGGGCAAACATTGAATTCCTTAACCCTAACTATTAGTCATTTTAGATGCATTTATGACATATTGTAATTATCGTAGTTCCGAGATGATGTCATGTGATTTTCTAGGCAAACTATGCGTTTCTATGGCAACACCATTAGTGCCTTACAACTTGTAAGTTTGGAATGTTCTGAGAGCTATGAATTGAACCATGTGACCGCTGTATCATATAACGTATTACGTATTGTCATCTCGTAATTATGATATGGCAAGAACGCAGCTTTAATAGTGATTTTTGTCTTTGAAAACACCATTAATTAACATTACTGGTTTCATGATTTATCATCGTTGTCCTATTATATATTATCCTATATGTTCTCGCCTGAAAATGCTCTCCTCCACATCTGCTGAGGCAAATGCTTTTGCCGTGACACCTCCACATATTTAGATAGGTCTTGCGTGGTCAGTCACTTTCAGTTTCACTTGAGGATAGTTAGATCTAAAATATAACCTAAGAAAGGCCCTGCCACTCATTAACCAAAGGAAACTCAATTAACCTTTTATGAGACAGTGGGCTGTACAGGAGAGGTTTGCCACGTTTGTTTTTACCACTCCACTGCAGTTCTCTACTTTAGCAAAGACAGACGTATCAGTCTGTGGTTTACACTAGTTTTCTGTCATTTGGTAGAGAAATGCTCTTTAAACTGTCATTGATATAAAAACACCTCACCTTCATAAATATCTTCTCGCCCGCACAGGTTCATGTCGAGTCCAGAGATAGGATCTCTCTGTGAGACCCTTCCACAATATTGTATTTAATGTCACTGTTTGGTCACATCATCACTTTTTTCTGCACCGGAGCATGCAATATAATCTCTAATCGACACGTAGCTTCTTGTCAAATCCCCCCTCAGTTGAGCAATTGTGCCATCTGAGCTACGAGATGAAGTTCTTAACTGCTCTGTCAGCCTGGTATAAATAGATCCCATCTCTGCTGTCCCATCTCTTTTCCTCCTCTCCTAATATTCTTCTGCAAACTTCCTGAACCATTAGCTCAGCTATGCCCTTGAGGGGGACAGAGTTTAGTTTAAAAGCACTTTTTTATTTATTTAATTAAAATGTCAGTATTCTTACAGTTTTATATCTAATTATGTTTATACTATTAAAATATATATCCACATCTTTAAAACAATATGTTTGTTTGTGTGTGTATGAAATAATATATCTACAAATAAACAATTGTAAGTATATATAGATAAATATATATATACACACACACACACACACATATATATAATAAAATTACATACACATACTTAGAGTACAATTAGAATTATAGTGTATTTTAATTTTAAGTGGCCACTACTCAAGTCTTTAGTGTCACCTGAATATTCAGAAATCATTCTAATATGCTGATCTGGTGCTTAAGAAACATTGCTTATAATTATTATTGTTGATGCTGTGATGCTAAATATTTTTGTTAAAACAGTGTTTTTTTGTTTTTTTGAAATAGAAATCATTTGTTGCATTATAAATGTCTTTACTGCCATTTTAATCAGTGATTTATTGATTTATTTAATTTTTTTTCGGGAAAAAAGTTTTAGTTTCTTAAATGATATAATAAATATTAATAATAAATATATTTTCTGCACATTAAACAAGGACCCTCAAATATGATGATGGTCCCTCAGAAGGGTGACGTCATATATTAGGGTTCTTGTTTACTGTGCAGGATGGGAATCTCGTCAGTTTCCAGCTAGAGTCCACTGTGCAACCGTAGCCTCATTTGGACCATGTAACCTCATTCATCTTCAGTCAGGTTATGAGTCTCTGATCTACCGGTGCAATGTGAGCTCTCTGGCCTGTAGGTCTATGCTTGTCCCTTAGAGAAAAGACTGGGCTCATGGGGCAGGGATCCATTACAGGAGACCATTAAACAACAGATGGCAGGCGAGTCCCAGCCTAGGAGTGGCCTGTGAGTGTGTGCGCTCGATCGGGCGAGGGAATCAGTGCTGTGGAAAGGGGGTGGATCCCTCGGAAAGCGCCACCGCTGCTGCCTCATTCTCAATGACACAACGGCCAGCCGAGCATGTAAATGTGCATCATTTCCTCTAATGATGTGCTGGATGTGTGGCATCATATGGGGCGTGTTTCAGCAGCACAGACGCAGAGGCTGCAGGAGCAAGACGAACCGAAACACTCGCTGGGGCGGCAGCTGTGATTAATCACCCTGCCCCAATACTCTTCCTCCTTTCTTTCATTTGTTCATTCAGTCGTTATGTCTTTCTTCTTTCTTTTCTTTCTTCATTTTTCTCTTTCTTTCTTTCTTTCTTTCTTTCTTTCTTTCTTATTTTCTTTTCTTTCTTTCTTTCTTTCTCTTTTTCTTTCTTTCTTTTTTTCTTTTCTTTCTTTTCTTTTTCTTTTCTTTTTTTTTATTTCTTTCTTTCTTTCTTAATTTCTTTCTTCCTTTCTTTCTTTCTTCATAATTTTTCTTTTTCATTCTTTTGTTTGTTTTTGTTCTTTTTCATTTATTCATTCTTTTGTGTCAGTTTTTATTTTGTTCATTCTCCCTTTTTCACGTTTGTCTTTTTTAGTTTTTCTTTGTTTTTAATTTTTGTTAGTTCTTTCTTTCATTAACTAATTTATTCAGTATTTTTTCAGTACGTTCTTTCTTTCGTTTTGTTTCTGCTTAAACATAAACATCCTGCATAAAAACTAGAATGATAAATAATAAGAGAAAAAACAAAACAAATCATTACTACTTTTAAATCTCTCATAAGGTTTTTTTCTCCCTTAGAATTCCATTACAACTGCATTACTGTAAATCCAATTTTTGGTTGTTTTTTTGTGGAGGGTTGAGTCACGATTTGATCCATGAACACCCAGTGGGGCCACAGGATGATGAAAATTCAGTTATACTTAGCATGGGGGTCTGAGAAAAGAGCATGTGGTCTTTTTTGGCATTGGTGTATGGTAGTAAAGAAGCATGTGGGTGGCTGGACATCTTTGGCGTTGGTGATTTGTTGGACCCTGTAAATATCCAGACTCAGCCCTCTTTGCTTCAGTGGTTACCACCCTCGCAGAGTGCAGGCTGTCCCAGTGCTTCCTGTATCCATATGGACTGTTCTCTACAATCACTACCATTCCATGCCAAACCCTTTAAAGCGACACCAACACTCTGGCCCAAGACCAAGCTTTGTTTTCCAAAAATAATAAAAGATGAAGATGGTGGTTTCTGCTAATGTTTTTGTATGTAGTTTATATTTTTAGCTTTTATATATTTATGCTTATGTATGTGTGTGTATATTTCCATTATGCAAAATCATTGGCATAGGGGAATAATAAAAATATATTATGTTATAGTAGTTATGTTATATGTGTCAGGGATGTGATTTCCGTATTTTCCGACCTTGGAGGGAGGAACCATGTGATTCGCGTAGATCCAAGGTTTTCCGAGGTTGGTTACTGCATGATGATTGAAAACAGTACTGCACGAGTACTGTTTTTGGTTTCGATTTACTGTTAGTGCTGCGCTTGGTTTGAGCCGCTTTAATTCGTATTTGGGAACGCAACATTTGTCATTAGAAACGTTTATAAATCATGTTGTTGTTTACAAAGAAGTTTCAGTGTCACATGATCATTCAGAAATCATTCCAATATGCTGATTTGCTGCTCAATAAAAATTTCTTATTATTATTATCAATGTTAAAAACAGTTTTGCTGTTTAATATTTTTTGTGGAAACAACGATACCACTCAAACATTTGTATAAGATTTAAAAAAGAGAGAGAAATTAATAATTTTATTCATCATGCATGAAAGTGTCAAAAAGTGAGTGAAGACATTTAAAAGGATTTCTATTTAATAAATGCATTAACAGATTTAATTAATATATTTGATTATTGCAAATAAATGCTGTTCATTAAACTTAATATTTATCAAAAAATCCTGAAAAAATAAAGTGCATTATCATTTCCACACAAAATATGAAGCAGCAAAATTGTTTTCAACATTGATTATAATCAGAAATGTTTCTTGAGTCAACTAAATTGTAATGATTTCTAAAAGATCATGTGACACTGAAAAGTGGAGTAATGATGAAGAAAGTTCTGCTTTGCATCACAGGAATAACATAACATTTTATAATATATTAAAATGGAAAACTATTTTTGTATTTGTAATTATATTTCACAATATTTCTTTTCTTTCTTTCTTTTTCTTTTTTTATTTTCTTTATTTTTTTTTATTTTGGTCAAATAAATTCAGCCTTGATGAGCAGAAAATCATTAATAACTGTAATGTTTCCAAACTTTTGGCAGGTACTTTAATAATAATAACAAATCTTTATACTTTACTATAGTATATTATAGTACTTTATTATAATATATTATTATATTGTCATGACTATTAAATGCTGCTTTTTATTTTTACAGGACAGTATGTATTTTTACAATATAAGATGTATCTTTTTAATGTGCTAAAATATATATTTTTAATAAGGATTGCTGGGGGCGGGAGTAGAAAGATGTTGTCTGTTTAACTTTTTAGCATTATTTTACGGTAGCCAGTTTTCTCTCATCTGTTTCAGTTTGGACTCATTCTCTTGTGCTGTGTCATCGTAGGTATAGTGGACATGCAGCTCTGCTGCTTAATAAGGCAGAACACTGCAAGAAGCCAATGTAGTACATAGATGTGCCTTTTCATCATAAAGTGAACAGCCAAGTTTACTTGGAGTCTGCAAGTATTTTTTGAAGTCATAAAAAATGAAAAACGAAACGGAACTGTAGCATTTGTGGTGGCATATGTGGTCCTACAGTGTGAATCTGGAGTGTGCCGTAGAAATGACTCGACAATCTGTCCACTCGGCTCTGAAGAGAAGACCCTACTGCACTGCTCTGTGGTGCGTCTCGAGATGGTTCCTTACTCTCTGTGAAAACAAACAACGAAACAACTTTTCCAGACTTTCAACATAAACATTTTTGAAGTTCGTTAATGAGGATGCAGTTATAAATAGGATACATTTTGTATTTTAAATGTATAGTATAGTAGCAGAAGCGACTGACTTATGTTTGTTTTGCCTTTTTTGTACTTATCACTAAGGAGCTTTATGTTGAAAGGTTTAAAGGAGTAGTTCATTACAAAAAAAAAAAAAATTTGCTGAAAAATTTACTCATTCATCTATCATGGATGGCCTGAGGGTGTTTTTTTCATCCGAACAGACTTGGAGAAATGTAGCATTACATCCAGAGCCAGCACCAGCGCAGCACTGAGAAGGGGGCGGCTGAGGTGACGAAAGAGGGCGATGACATAGCACAGCGTAAAAGTAAAAAAAAAAAAAATCACGTATTTGTCGGACCAATATTATTACAACTATTAGAATACAGGGTTCACACAGATAGAGATTTGGTTGCGAGGCAGGTCAGTGGAAGTTTCAATTCTGAGTGAATTAACCTATTAAAAGCTACTTAGCAATACAGATGGCAGAGTATTGAATAAAAAAAATTCGCATAGCCACCAACTTAAAAATCAAATCTGACATCCAGGAAATAAAAATGTGAGCAGTTTTAGGCAGCAGTTTTACCACAAATATACACAAGTGATACCAGAAATACTTGTCTGTGTTTGCTTCACTATGGAACACAAGCTCATTGCGACCGATTCCCTGACATAATATATTCATTGTGACCCATTTAACAGATGCATCATTTTAAGTTAGAACAACTTGAACAGCAACAAACAATAACAATACAGTGAAATAATGAAATTATCTAACATCTAGCCCTCTATTATACATGAAAAAATATTTCATCATAGCTTACTCATTAGTGCTGCTTTCTTAATTGCACCGCTTGTGCAGGAATTTGTGTCAGAGTAACAATTACAATGCTACTTTGTGAAACGGACTGTCCTAAATTGTTGCTACAGTGACATCATATTAATGCTAGAAAGCTTATGAATTTGGCAACTATATTTTTTAAATATAGTTTAAAACTGTGTTAAAACCCTGTGGCGCCGGCCCTGATTATATCACTTGCTTACCAATGGATCCTCTGCAGTGAATGGGTGCCGTCAGTCAGAATGAAAGTTTAAACTGCTGATTAAAAACAAAACTCAACAAGCAACCTCGGTACATCAGTTAACATCTTGTGAAGTGAAAAACTGTATGTTTGTAATAAACAACTCTATCCTTAAGACATTATAGCTCAAAACTGTTGTTTCCAGCTAAAATGCCTGTATTCATAATATTTCTTTTTTTTTTCTTTTAGTGATAAAGTAATTTCCTCTGAATAGGAAGAGAAATATAGAGAGATCAAGTACCACAAGTGAAAACAGCTCAGAACAGTTCTAAACTAATATCTTGGTGTGTTTTTTTTTTTTTTTTTTTTGATATGAGAGGACAACAGGGGGTGGACTTTTTCACTGGAGGATGCATTATTAAGGATTATTGACTCAGTTTGAGCAGAAGTGAAGGTTTAAAAAGTAAAACACCTTTGTGATGGATTAGTTTTTTACAAACATGCAGCTTTTCACTTTACAAGAGCTTAATTGAATGTCTAGAAGTTGTGTGGATTATTTTTTATCAGCTGTTTAAACTCTCGTTCTGATGGCACCCATTCACTGCAAAGAATGCAGAGGTGAGAAAGTGATGTAATGCTTAATTTCTCCAAATCTGTTTAGATGAAGAAAAGAACTCCTCTATATCTTGGATGGTCTGAGAGTGAGTAAATTTTCATCCAATTTTTGGGTGAACTATTCCTTTAATAATATAACCTTTTCCTTTACGTTAAATACTAGCTTTTCATATCGCAAAACTGACATTTATAAAAATGAAATATTAAAATAACACATCAATCCTGAAAGAGGAAAAAGCAAAAAAGGAAGCAAAAACATCTCTTGTTGCTTTTGATGGGGCACTACAAAGATGGGGAAATAGTTTTTCCCTTTTCTTAAAAAAAGATGATAAAAATGAATAAAGCAGTGGTGCGTTAGTTCAAAAGCTGATAAATACCCTCTGGGTTTCTCCTCTAGCACGATAAGAGATTAAAATATTACCATAAACACTGCATTATCTCACTCACCAGAGTTTCTCTCCCATACGCCCCACAGCAGAATGTTATCTCTCCATCTCCTCAGCATGAATATCTGCTCCATTAGCAAGCCATTCATCCACCCAACACACTGGCTCTGCTCTGAATAGGACCATAACACTGCTAAAAGTGATTGCATATCTTTTTCTTGTGAGACTGGTTCGATGCCAAACCAGTCGACTGTTGAAAGTTGTTCCCCTTACCGTTTCTTTTGCATTAGCTTCAATGGCTGTAATGGTGCCTGTGTGAAAGTGTTTTGAAGGCTTTTGTCTATCTACAAACCTTCGCCATGTCAAGTGGCATCATGTCATCTTTTATTGCAAATGCATTTCATAAGAACTCCACAATACATTTTCCCAAACAGAAAAAATAACGCAGGAAAGAAGCATTTAAAAAATCTTTAATTACAGGTCTTTTTATATAATGTGTGATTGCAGAGGAGAATTCACATTTGTGAACACTTGATTTGTAGCCTTAATTAGCTAAACTTCACCAAACCTCGCTTTTACAAACAGAACCTTACAAAATATAGGCCTGCAAGTCTAGGTGTAACTTGTCACTAGAAAAAAGGAAAAGAATGCTTTAATTTGAAATAAAAAAAAAAAAAAAAAATATATAATATATATATATATATATATATATATATATATATATATATATATATATATATATTTATATATATATATATATATATTTTTTATATATATATATATATATATATATATATATATATATATATATATATATATATATATATATATATATATATTTTTTTTTTTTTTTATATATATATATACATTTATATATATATATTTATATTTATGTTTTTTATTAGTTGTGTTTATTTCATTTTAATTTTTTGTATTTTTGTAGGTAGTAGTTGATTGATTCTAATATTACTTTTGATTTGTATATTGTTTATTTTTCTGATTAGGCTTTTATAGATTATTTCTAATGCCAGTTATCCACATATTCTTTTGGCATATGCTTTTAGTAAATATCCAGCGTTTAATTATACTTGTAAATGGGGAATGCCTATGGTATATTATTATAAATTAGCCCTAAATTGCATTTTATTAAGTATTTGTATTTATTTTGTATTGACATTTGGATCTCAGTGTTAAAGTACAGGATGTCTAGTGCCTATTTTTTTCCACTTCTGTACAGGTATAGACATGAATATTGGAATAATAAGGAGTAGTTCATTCAAAAATGAAAATCATGTACTTGTCCTCATTTCAAAACCCGTATGGTGTCTTGTGTGGAACTATTTTGGATATTCGAAAATGTAAGACTATCAGTAAATAAATATATGAGAACTTTTGAATGATCTGTTTCTTATAAAAAAAAGGTCAGTGATGTGAGGTGTGAGTGAATGGGGCTCTAAGAGATATTGATTTAGTGCTGTGAAAAGATAATATTTAATCTCCAAAGCACTAATCTCTCTCTCTCTCTTTTTGTCGCATTGCCTCTGATTATAAGCATCCCAGCTGTGCCTACTTCCCTATTCATGGAGCAGAGTCTTGTGGCTTGTTTTACAGCTTCTTTCGGTGTAATTAACATCCTAAACAATCACAGCGCTCTATGGCTCGTCTGTCATTTCCAAGTTTTCTGTGTTTAGGTCAAAGGCATCTTCTCATTTCCCTGCAAAAGGGCTCTGCCTCCTCAAACACCCTACATTTTTGCTCTAGGCTTATTACATTTCTCAGGGAAGGCTGAATTTTCTGGCACAGTGTTCAGTAGATTGAAAAGAGGTTATGCACTTAACTGCACAAGTAATGACTAATTACGCCACTTTTCATGCATGCGTATGGTACCATTCAATAGCTGCATGCTGACATGCAATTTCTTGGTTTTTCATATTTTAAACCTGACATATCATACTCTAAGACATCCAGCATGGTTCAGTGTATCCATGAAATGATTTAGAACTCCCCAGGTGATATGCAAAAAGCACTTTTAAGACATTAACAATCCCTTTGTCGTTATTGCAGGTGGACAGGCTGGGCTGCTTTCTTACTGATTTCACTAATGAGCCTAAAATGAGCTTAAAAGGACTATTATTTTTTTTCTCTTAATTTTTTTTTTTTTTTTTTTACAAAAAAAGAAAAGATGAGTGTACATTCCCAGTAGGCAATATGGAATAATTTGATTTGTTGTACGACTCATCAACAATTGTGATTCCCAGTGATACAGTATGAAAGAATATTTGAAATGTGGCTAGTTTCTATGGTAGGTGTTTCAGTGTTTGTCTCTTAAAGTGGAAAAATGATTACAACACGTTTCAAAGGGGTTCTATTATGCTCTTTTACAAAGTCGTTGTAGTTTTTGAAAAGTGATTTCTGTTAAATAAAATATCTCCTTTTGAATTGGACTTTGAGCTTTGTAAATTACAGACTAACTAAAGTTGAAAAACATAAAATCAATAAATAAATAAACATCACACACACTATCAAAAAAATTACCAAATTTATGACGAGCAATGGCTACTTTCAAAATCGAAATGGAAGGTGCCAAAGCTAATAATACTTGTCTGTCTTGCCTGAATTGAATCTTTAAAGTTTTTGACAAATGCCCAATTTTATAATAGAGAGCAATTATCCCCATAGATGTTGAGTGTATTGTTTTCAGTTGTTCAAGTATGTTGAAAAGAATTGCATGTTTGTTTTGAGAACAAGTGTTTTATAGCTGTACTCTTATTCATATTTATTTGATCTTTTTTTGTAATGCTGTTCTGTAAAGAGTTGTGACTTGCTTCGTTTTGATACAGGCATCACTGGAGTTCAGTAAGTGATTCAGATGTTGATTCAGTAATCGCTTTGATGGGTTCAGTTTAGTGAAATCAAACAGATTTTCATCTTTCTCAGTTTTAACTTACCTGTACCTCATCTTCATGAACTGTTAATTACAAGAACCGGTTCAAAAGATTTCAAATGAATCGAATTGCACCGGTCAAATTGTGTGTTTTTCATTCCTTAACAAGAACGGGTATGTAAGAGTCACTTGTTTGTGAATTGAATTGCACTGTCACATTCTATGTTTTTGATTCACTAAAAAGTACAGTGTCATGAGTTTCAGTTAAAGTCAAAAGTTTACATACACCTTGCAGAAAATGCTGGAAAACCATAGAATTTGTGGGACCTGAAGGGTTCTCTGAAGAATAGCAGGCAGTTTAACTGTTCAGGACAAACAAGGGACTCATGAAAAACTATCACTAAACACACACAAAAAAAACACAGCTGTGGATCATTCATGTTACAACACAGTTTTAAGAATAAATTGTATATAAACTTTTGAACGTGGTAAATTTTAGAAATTCAACCATTGTTTTATCTTGTGGACTATAAGTAAACATCTTTTATGTGAAATATCTTATTCAGGTCCGTACTAAATAAACAATAACATGCATTTTGTATCATCCCTCTTATTTTGGTAAAATAATTAACATTTTGCAGATTCAGAACTGTTTCTGAATCAGGCTAAACTGATCATGTTGGACATTTTATTGGGTTTACAGCTCTCAAGGGCAACTTAACTGAAAAAATAAAAGAGTAATTTCCAATTTGGAAAATCTAGTGAATTTATTATTTTTCAAATTAAAGGTACTTCATCTCATTTGCTTAAGTTTTTATTTGTAGCACTAATGTCGTTGCTAAAAAAAGAGCCGGAGATAATAGGCTGTTTCTTATTCTGATTTAATACCCCAACAAGTTGCAATGTAATAATTTACTCACTACAGTCTCTATTAATAAAAATAAGCTAAAAGCCTCAAAATGTTGGTACCTGCAAATTGGTTCCTGTACTGTTCCTACAAAAAATGAACAGCGACCCAAGCGGTGTCCCACCTCCACACCAAATCAAATTAGCCAGTTGCCCCAGGCCTAGAGATCGGAGTTAATTTGCTTTTTAAACCTCCCAGATGAAACATTTGGCTCTTAAACGCTTCCTGTAAAACGTCAGCATTCATCACAGCGGCCCCTCAGGCTGCAGAAACGCTCGATTGTTTTTTGTAACAGGCATCTGATTCTATTGCTGTCCATACAGACCTTCCAAAATCTTTGCATTCTTGCTCTTCAGGACGTGCTTGAGTGTTATAATTGCTTGCATCATGCAATTACACCCGTCTGCAACCTTTCCAAATCATCGTGCCTACTCCAAGTTGTTCTTTGCAGGAAGCCAGAGTTGTAATAGCCTCAAGGAGTCTGGACTGTCAGTGCTGCAGCAGTAGGGTAATGTATGTCATGGCATATGCGGTTGGTGATTGGAAGCCTTTGGGAGCGTCACTTTTCCCAATGCCGGGTGCATGAGTGAGCTCCCCGAGGGGCCTGCGGTGTCATTTCAGTGCCGCCATGTGAATGAGAGGCCTGTCAGACGTTACGAGCGGAGTTTCAGCCTGCAACCAAGAGATTCACAAGCTTGCAGACTGCCAGAAAAATGAGTAACAACTTCCTTGGGGAGTTTCCGCAGTCTATAGAGAGTTTGGCAAATTAGCTGTTGCGATCACTCACAATATGTTATGTTTTATTCACAGCGCCTCACTTAGAAACTGAAACGAGTACCTCTGAGAAGAATGGGTAAAAAGAAAGAGAAGTCTTTTGTGGACTCATTTTGGTGAGACCTTGATTTCAAGATGGTCTTTTATCGTGAGCAATAATTGTGCAATTAGTTGAATGGGATTCGTTAGAGCCAGGCACAGTGGTGGTTAACGCCACACCAGGCGTAATCAATTCTCTCATGTATCTATGCTTTTCTATTTTCACTCTTTGCTCTTTGCTTCAACTGCATGCAGTTCAGTTGCCCCTCTTAAGGAAGCCTCTTAGAAGAAGCACTTGAAGATGCTCTTCACCCATCCCTGAAACCTGAGAGAGAGATAAAGATAAAGGAAGTAAGGGAATGAGACTGCGATAGTGACAACGCAAACAAGAACCTAGTGACTCATTTCCCAGGAGATTCTATGTTGTAGGCTTCAAAGCAGGTGATTGGGATTTCATTCAGTACTTCTTGGGGTGTCAATTAATTATCAATATATCGATTTCATTAGTAATTGTAGGTAATATTATGTATTTGTTTGTAAAGTGTAGTTCTAACACACATACTGTTTGTATAGAACTGAAAAGTCCATTTTAGGGTTGTCATTGGCAGTTATTTTGAAAATGGAGAAATTTAATTCTGACGATTAATCGAGTAATCAGATAATTTTTTGTGGTATTAAAAATAGCGAACAATAGACGAACAATAGACTTTGAAATGCCTTAAAATACAGATAGCAATGTGGCAATAGTAATTGGGTCAAATTAAATATTCAATGTAATCATATGTTTTTATTGAACAAAACAGTTTAAATACATAATGTAATAAAACAATATAATCATAACTTAAGATTAAATCAAATTGAATTCACAAGAGCACTATGCTTTATTAATGTTTTTAAATGGTTTTAATAATTTCGTGCAGCCCTTAGCAAATGGTCTAATAATGCTTTTCAATGAATTCTCATCTATGTAATGCGACACTTCCGGTATTTTGCCAGTTAATCGACATGGATAAAATGTAATCAAGGTTGTTTTTTTGTTTTTTTATATGTATAACCAATTACTCAAATTTGAGGAATCGTGACAGCCCTAGTCAATTTATGTATTGATAAAAAGTAAGCATTTTGCATAATAAACATTTTTTTTTGTACAAAAGGTGTACAAATGTTCGCAAACCCTTCTAGATTCATAGAATAGTATTTTTTTTTAATGTAGCTAATAGATTTATATAAATAAAATATGTGCAGTAATTTACTTAATTTGATGTTAAAAATATCTATAGCATATTGCAACTAAAAATTGTATCTGCCTTTTACATTAAAATATATTGAAACACAAGACAATTTTGACTATTATAATATTTTAAAACAAAATGTTTTAAATGTATTTTTAAGCTTTATTTATTTATTTATTATTTATTTATTTAAAAAAAAACATCAATCTAACAATCTTCAGCCCAAGACTTATTAACAGTACTTTAAGAGTAAACGTTACATATGAATACTTTTGAATAATAATGATATCAGTTTGGATATATTGGTTTATCTCTACGTACAATGTTGATTATTTTAAAATGGTGAATAGTGGCTTATTAATCCATTTCCCTGATATATCTAATTACCACTAGTGATTATGCCCTCGTGATTATTTAAAAGTGTAAGATTTTGTCCAATGAATTAACCACTTAGTACAATAATCCAACTAATATATTGGTTTACCACTGGTAACCTAGCATAAAATAGTTTAAAGCTTAAGCAAATTTTAAGAAAATGAGAGAGAAACTTTTGGGAACTGGTTTATTTCAAGGTCCAATTCTCACTATTAACAAACCATTAACTGTGACTTTTGATTCAATAAGCTACTAATTTGATACTGATTAATAGTTAGTGAGGTAGTTATTAAGTTTACTTATTGGGATGTAGAATATGGTCATGCAGATTATGTGCTTTATAGGTACTTATAAACAGACAGTATCTTATTAATGCTAATAAGCAACTAGTTAATAGTGAGAAATCCCTGTACTAAAGTGTTACAAGTCAAGTTTTGACAATTTATAACAAGCACTTAAGACACATGACCACTCAGCTGCACATTTATATGCCACCCATTTCCATTGTTCCTGCTTCTGGGCTCTTACTATGTCAGGTTTTGTGCTTTATCAGAACTCATGTAGCTAGAGAAATGTTTGAGCTGATGGAAGTGATTTATAAAGTTTTGTAGGTGGACTGCTGAGCGACTGTGTGTCAGACACACTGCCGAGTGTGTGTGATGAGCGTGTGTGCTGGTGGGACACACTGTGAGGTGTCACTCGTGTAAAATGCTCTGGTATTGTCCGTGACCCCCACAGTTTCCCTGTCTTGAAGAACTGGGATGCTGACCCTGAAGACCTCAAGTAAAGGGCTGAATCTGCAGCTCTGCCTGCCTGGGAACATTCAATGATTTCAGGATAGAAAATGGCGCACACAGTTCCAGCTGCCCTGTCTCCAATGGAGCTCAGCATGGGAGACAGCTCCTTTGCCTTTGTTGCTTCCTCTATAATTTCACAAAAGTACAGGCAATGGCAAGGGAAGAATTTAAGTGGTTTGTTGCTCTTTATTTGTGGATTGTGGCAGCGGGGAGGGGGGAGAAGACAAGGTGACATACGCGAGATGTTGCCTTGTGCTTCTTTAGAGTACATCCCCACTCAGAGAGCACAAATTCAGTCCTGAGTCGAGATGACTTTCATCCTGTTTATCTCGATCATCTCTGTTAGTTTAATGATAAATACGTTCATTTCTTCTTGGACAGGTTAACACTAAAATGTCACTCTCTTGAATCTGCAATACAATAAGTTTGAAGGAAGAGGAATGAATCCATTACTCCAGTCTTCAGTGTCACATGATCCTTGATCATGCTAATATGCTGATTAGGTGCTTAAGAAATATTTGTTATTATAAATGTCGAAAATTGTTGTGTAGCTTAATATTTTTTTGTGGAAACCATAATACGTTATTATTCAAAATTCTCAGATAAAAGAGCAACATTTATTTGGTTTAGGAATCTTTTGCAACATTATCAATGTATTTACTGTCAGCTGATCAATTTAATACATCCTTGATGAATAAAAGTGTTCCTTTCTGTCCAAAAAAAAAGAAAAAAAAAAAAAAACTTACTGACCCCAAGCTTCTGAACCTTCCTGAAAGTGTTTTTTTTTTATCTTTTTTTTTTGTTGTTGTTGTTCAAAACAGCCCTTCATCAATAATGTGTTTCAAGGTAATTTTAAAGTTTGGAAAATTAATTTAGTTTGCATTTAAATCCTAAGCTGTTGGCATTTTATTTTGGTGAACAGGTTTTTGTATTTTTGTAATTATAAGATCACCATTCTCTGGAGGATGAATAATAACGGTCCACAAAGAAAGGGTTACTCTAAAAGAATAATGGAAAACTAAGTTATAAAAATGTTAATGGGCTTTTCTGCGAAAGAAAACTATTGGATTTATCTGGAGTAAATACTGTGACTTGCAGTAAAGCAAGGCTTCATTTGATTCAGTGCAGGTTGTCAGATTGTGTCTAAATGCAGATATGGTGAGTTATCTTTGAGCCATCTAAGATGTCTAAGGTATTTATAGCTTTTAGACACACACATACACATACATTTGTAAACCCCTTATATTTATTAGGAAGTATTCATGCAGAAATCTGCTTAATTCCAAATGTTTCACAAACTCACATTTACATACGATTGATCTTTTTGCTTATGCTATTAGTTTCAGTGTGGTGGTGGGTTGTTTATCAAAATCTAAAGCTAAAACTAAATTCAAGGCTAATGCACATAGCATATTTTGAAATTTTATTACTGGTGTTTGCTAGAGTTGAGGGCTTGAGGCTTATTACTTTTCTAAGCGCTTAAATTAAGTTTTCACCTGGTGTACAATAAATGAGTGGAAAATTTCATAAATTTACATTAAATGACTTGGTCAACTAAGCAACTACCTAGTAACCATCTAGAGTTCTTTAGAAACAACAACTGGCTAAAACCACATAGCAACTTCATAGTAACCCCATGGCAATCAGTCACCCAGGACATCCTACCACAGGCAATAATATTATTTTATTTTTATATTTATTTGTTATTTTTGTCATTGATCAAGACTCCCTAGTACAAAAGAGATTTTATTTTATTTTATCTTATTTTATTTTATTTTAAATTTAATGAAATTTTCAATTGTATTTTTTATAGGGCTGGGTAAAAAATATCGATATCTCGATATTAATTGATTCTCATTTTTACGGAACGATATCAATTCTTAAATCCCAAGAATCAATTAGTGTAGCCTGTTTTCAGTTAATGGATGGAACATTGAAGGGCACTTCCCATCCAATATATCACAATAACCATTGTTCTTTGGTACTTTTAATATGAAATAAAGTCTTAGATTTCAAATGATCTCTATTGTATTGCAGTATTCAAACAATAAATGCCATTTTGGCGCTGTTTAATGTGGAGTGACAGATCGCTGTAGTGCCTCAATTTCAACAGATGCGGCAGTGCGTAGCGCACGTGAACTAATCATCTCTTCCATATTAATACCAGTTTTCAGCACAAAAGAGACATTACTAAACATCCGAAGGTAAGTTAAAAGAAAGAGTACAACTTTACAACTTTTTTTATTTAATTTAATTTTATTTTATTTAGTTCTGCACATCCGAATTTGTTCACAGGTGAATGAATGTCACAGCCTCATTGGTCAGTCAGTAGGCAGGCTTTAGTTGTTTTGAGGGCCGCTCATACCGGTTTCTCCTCTGTTTGTGTATCCCCTCTGCGGTAGTCTCAGCTGACTGTGATTACAGTGAGGCACAATAATGGCTCCGGCTGCTCAGCGGGAGGTCAGAGGTCACACTGTGCTATCAGGCCATCGCAGGCACTGGCTGATCTGTGCTCCCAGTCATCTGTGGCTTTAGATAAGCTTGCACTAAAAAAAGAGACAAAACTCTGATTATCTGATCATTTCAGAAAGGACAAACTGGGTCAACTGCGTGAACGCTCCGGCAAAAACAAAATGACCAAAATGAGAAAGGACAGTGAGGCGAAATGTTATGAAAATACAAATGCCAGCCCTGTGCTTTGCATGCAAAGCTGGACATATTGAAACACAACTCCAGAGGGAATTACTGCACAATTGAGGTTTGATACAGCGACTCCTGTAGCGAACGCTGTTGTAGTACTGTGGGCTGAGCATATTGCATATGACAAGAGACAGGCTAGTCTAATGACTACAGCTCTCTAGGGATTCCATCTTGACCTCTGCTGTAGCTAATTGCTTCCATTTTTCTTGTCTCACAGTGAGAAGAATGGAGTTGGGTGGGAGGTGCCTATCATAGCTCCACCCCCTCCAGGCTTTGAATGACAGATGCAAAAGAAGTGACTCAGCAGGGGCCCAGTGTGTGATGCAAAATCTTGCTTGACTCTTACATCATAGGATGATGGTTAAACTGTCATTTTATAAAGCAACAAACTATCAGTAGTGTATAATCTCAATATAAATTTAATTTATATTGGTAAAAATCAGCCATTTTTGTGTCAAAAGTTCTACATGTCGAATCATACACACAAATAAATAAATCAATAAAAATCTGCATGGCTATGGTGTAATGAGAGCTTTCCCAGAGATATGGTTGCATAACCCGTGCATTGGCAAGTGCTAGTCGTATGTGGGAGAAGTGCCTCGGGACCGCTGGAAGGTCCCTCTGAGAAACTAGCTATGGTCAGGTTCACATTAGCCTAATCAGACAGGTTGTCTGTGTACAAAAAACAGAGTTTGGAAGGGTGACACCAACCATGTCCACCTGCTAAGTCTGTTGGTGTTGCTGCAAATCTGTTTTGAAGGGGGCTGATTGTTTTGCTATACATGTGGAGACCAAATATCTGGCATAGCATCCTGTAAAACTGACCCGTGATAGCTTATGCTAGTTAAGTTTTATAAATAGGTTAATAATGAAGTATTTATTTGAATATTAGAATAAGGTATCTATAAGGGTGCTCCACCACAGTCTGTTCACAGACTATATAATGCATATTGCACTCAAAAGTGGCAAGTTTGACATGTGAGTTTACATGAAAGATACGCAACATTTTGCATCTGCAGGGATAAAATCTATAATTGGGATCTGGTCTGCTGCTGTGAATTTTTGAGGATAGACAGTCTGAAATCATATAAAAGGTTTTGGTGTAATGTAATGTGTTTATGTGGTTCTAAGGTTCAAAAAACCACATTATTTTAAATGCATAGATTTTTACAAAGCTCATCGTTCTGAAAAGCGAGGTGTGTTCTGATTGGCCAGCTATCCAGTGCGTTGTGATTGGCCAAATACCTTAAGCGTGTGATGGAAATGTTACGCCCCTTACCATACTGTGATGCCGTTTCCCGGCATGACGAGACAAAACCAATAAAACCCATTACAAACGAGGCATTTGTTGCATCCAGTGGGGACATAATTACTGATTATAATGACTTATACTGTCTTTTTACGCTGTGCGTTGCATCGCGCCGCATAAACATAAAACCATGTCTGCATTTGTGATCGGAGATACGATAAACAACAAGCGCTACTCTACACTGCTCAAGTAAGAAGCGCCAGACTGTCCTTGCAAAGTTGGAATTGCCCCACTTTATAGAAACAGCTTTTGTGCACAGACGCATTGTAGGCTACTCTTCCAGGTTCAGGAAACAGTCCTTCGTAAAATGCGCTGCACACATCTGAATATTTGGGTTGAACTGTTCTGGAACAGTGTTGTAATTACAACTTAACCACTGATTTCTAGTCGTGTCCTCTTTTGGAAGGCCAAACAAAGTATTTTCGCTTTTACAACTAAACAAACAGCATCTCCACAACATGACGGTGGCAGTGACAGCAACAATAAAGTTACGCCTTCTTTCTTTGCATGAACATTTGGGCGGCATTATGATGTAGACACGCGGGGGCATGTTCAAATGAGGTATTTTAGGAGGGCATGGTCGACTCTTAACTTTTATAAAGAATATCTATTTGGGTTTGCGACTTTAGTCTTTGCAACTTCATGAACAGCTTGAAATCACATCATATGACCCCTTTAAGTCCATAAAGTCAAAGGTCAAAGTTTGCCAGTTTAGTGACTTTTAATGTTTTGAGGCACTTTGTAGCACATAAACTAGACATCCTGGAGCAAACATGTTTATTTTGCTTTGTTTACCGAGATTTGTCTGTGAAATAATTGGTGCTTTTGACTGTTGGATAGACAGGATCTTCTGATCACAAAGTCTGCACATTTCTTCTGTGTTGTCTGTACAATTTTGGACTGACCTGCTGTGCTGTGTTATTTGAATGAGCTAGTCTATTATTGTTGTAGAAGCTATTTTAGATAAACCTGCCTCCAGACAGTAAAAACAAAACAAACCGTCTTTTCATATTTTACATGATGGTCAGACAGTCTATTATTTTCTAAGGTGGCTTTCTTGGAAAAGAAAAGCTGCAAAGTGTGCTAGACTTTATCCCTCAAAACCTGGCCATATGGACACAGTGTAGAGAAATAACTAATTAGAATGGGTTCGAGTTGGGAAGTGTGATGACAAAATATTATGTTTGCATGACAATGCCTAATCTGAAAGTTTTAAAAAGCTTGAAGGTTTTAATTGGGAAAAGTCAGATAGACCATTTAAAACTCAGACAGACCATATTAGACATATTAGGCCACCTTATACCCCATTTTTAGACTTTATTATAAACCACATCAAGAATACACATCAGCATGTTTTTAGTATATTTTCTTATGTTAGCAAGGAATTTTAACATACTGATAGCTAGCTGTTGCTGTTCTGTTTTTAGCATGTTTATATTTGGTGCAGCTTGAATACACTATAGGAATCCATAAATGAAAAAGTAACACCCTTGGATGAAAGTCTTTGGGAATGTGGGGTTTTTCAGAGGTCTACTACAGGAAATTTGTAAGTTGAATTTGTTAAGAAAAGATCTAGAAACTTGAGTTTTCTGGAAGTCTGTGCCAACATTGGTGAATATGCCTTGAAATTTGAGGTCTCAGAAGAATAATAATAAGCTTAAATTTAAGATATTGGCTTTGTCAAGTAAATGTAATTTACTTTATGATTAACTTAGAAGCCAGTTAGAGGTTTTCACAAGTCAAAGTACAGATTTCTGCTCAGGAAATCGGGTGTTTCTGTATATCATTTATTTCTAGAGTTGTTATCTCTAATCTTAATCATGACACAAAGAAAGTCTATTTTTAACTGGTTGTGTCACTAAAGAAGTTTCACATTCAGAGAAGCAAAACTCTGTATGTGATATTCACAGCTACCTCATGCTCTGTTCTTTTGAATGTTACTCATACTTATCCTGGGTGCCATCCAGACGTCAACAGGCTGGATCACAGCCATTTGCAGGGGAAATTTCTGGGTGAATGCATAAGTTGAGAAGTTCCTCAATGGTCCCTCACCTGAGACAGCAGATCCTGGCATCATGCCTCTCTCTTTCTCTCTGGAGGTTCCTCTAGTCCGCCCCATGACGCTCAGCTGACACAGATGGCAGAAGTCCAACCTGGATGATGATAAAATCCACAAACTTAGTCATCAGATGTGTTGGAGCCGCTCACTCTATTTTCTTAATCCTGTTTTTGGAATTTGGCTGCTTCCAAATTGGAGCTGGCAGTTTCTGGACTCATTATGAACAAACGAGACCTTTAATGCAGATTTACTTGCCATTTATACAGCTCAAATATTTTCAGATTTCAGATGGGCTTCTTAAGCAGTACATTTAGTTAACAACATGAGACCTGGCTAGTGGTCATAGTTGATTTTGTTTGCATTGCTGAACAGCAAATCAAAGGCACACAAAATACTGGGGAAAATTCTAAGTACATTTACATTTACGCATTTGGCAGACGCTTTTATCCAAAGCGACTTACAGTGCATTCAGGCTAATTTTTTTACCATGTAAGTACAGAGATATATGTATGATTTAGTAGTATAGTATGCTTTATTTATTTATCATTGATTTCCCTTGACTTTCACTAAGCTCATCATATAGAACTGCATAGTCGCCTAATACAAGAATGATTCACGCATATATTGAACAAAATAAGGTTTTTCTGTGCTATAATTTCACCTTCTGAGTGCCAAGAGCCAAGATTTCCAAAATACACACAAAATGTGTGCAAACCATAACCATTGGTTTCAGTATGCCACTTTATAAAAAGAACAACCGGATTTGAGTTGACCTTCATCTGCTGCACTCATTCGTTTGTGTAGAGGTTGCCAGGTGACGTTAATTGTGTGAAAGCTAGGATTTCTTGGCACTCAGTGTTGAAAGGTCCACCGACTCTTGTTTTTAACAGCACATACATCCTTTTTGTCTCTCTGGGAGTTGGAAAACACATTTGTAAATGTGTCGTTTTGGAGCAGAACAGCTTGATATTCCTTTTGGAGTATTTATTTATGGTTAACTCCTCTTGTGCATACACACACGAGAAATTTGTCACTTCCTCTTGGCATCCCCTTCCACTGCCCCTGTTGTGTCTGTGTTGAATATTCATTGCAGTTGGCATCGCAGGAATATGTTGCATACTGATCAGTCATGCTATTTTTCACCAACTGCATTTACAAGATGCCCTGCTTACACCCTGCTCAACATAATTTCCCCCGCTGTTATAACTGAACTGCCAATTAAATGATTTGTTCCTTTTTGAATATCAAATTTCTTTGTAGGCAGTATTTACATTTAGTATAACACATTTTTGGGGGAAGTGTTGGAAAGAGAACCATCCAATACATTTGATTTGTTCAATTTTAGATTGAAGCGAAGAAATTGGACATGTCATTAAAATCATTTTATTACACATTAAGTATCAGCTTTGATTTATGGATTTGGATGATAAAGGATTTTGTCCTGTTGTTCTTGGTACAGGCCTCCCTTGGTTATTATTTTGCATTATGTATGTATATATATATATATATATACACACACACACACATATGTATAAATATATAAAATATATATATATATATATATATATATATATATATATATATATATATATATATATATATATATATATATAGTAGACATATTAATGTTTTTTGTATACAATCCTGAATAGTGTGCTATATTATTTATGATTTTTTTCTCATTCAAATTATCCTTTTTAGTTTATTATATGTAAATAATATTTAAATATATTATAAATAATATGTACTGTAATATTTGTTTAATATTCTCTATATATTTAGAATTCTTTTTGGCTAAAGATCGCTTAAAAAGTATTAAATAATATTAATAATTTAAGTTATTTCAGATTTGTTTAATTGTTTTAAACCTGGAACAGTGCACTGATGGCCCAAAACTGCTAAACTCGCAGTACAATTTCCTATCTTACTAGCTTCCTGGATTCACCCATGAGTGTACTGCAACTTTCTTTTGATAAAAGTGCCATTTAAATGACTGTTTTTCAGTGTCAAAACACCTACAGCTTTCCTGAACCATGTACTCTGTGTATCTATAGAGTTCCTGCATCTTTCCAGTTTTCTAACCTTTAAATAAAATTCTCTCCTCAGCTCAGCGATCTTTTCATCCAGTTTGAGGAAAAGCCTCAAGGGGCCGCCTCCCTCGCTCAGGTCCACAAAGCGGTGCTTCCAGATGGGAGGACGGTGGCAGTGAAGGTACAACATCCCAAGGTCCAGCGCCAAAGCTCCAAGGACATTGTTGTGATGGAGGTAATTACCGAGGGAGCAGGGCTGCCGATGCCTGTCTTCTGATGCCTAATTCACACGCTCTGTCATTGTCACACGCCCATGTATAGCTCGATCCGTCTAGGGGCCTGTTCACCTCCCATTAGTGTTTAAAAAATAGAGTCCATCATTCAACCAACAGTTTTATTTATTCATTTTATTGCAAATGTCCATGCACCTACAATTTCATTTGTATCACATATAATTACTCTATTACAGCCAGGTCTTATTCAGAGTCTGGGCTTCAGTTTAATGTATTATAAAGGTGTGCAAGCTTGCATACCCCTTCCAGAGACTTCTTTTTCCTCCCCGTCTGAGTCTGCATCACTCTTTTGGGGTTTATTTTGCAACTGACTGATTGATTGTCCATTGCATGTATGTTATTTGAAATAGTTTAATCAGGCCAGAAGAATCTAATTAAATAAAATAATAAAATATAAAAATGTAAATAATATAAAATAAATTATCTAAATTAAAAAATAAAATAAAATAAATTATAATAATAAAAAAATATGATCCATGTTATTAAAAAATTATCTTGATCTGATCCTGAAAGGGGTATGTCAATGAGTATAACTGAATTTGTGTCTGTTTTCAGTTTCTCCTTCAGGTTGTCCACTGGTTGTTTCCAGACTTTGCCTTTATGTGGCTGGTGGAAGAAGCCAAGAAGAACATGCCTCTAGAGCTGGACTTCCTCAATGAGGGACGGAATGCTGAGAAAATAGCAGAAATGCTCAAGCAGTTCACGTTTCTGAAGGTTTGTGACAGTGTTATTCGGTGTGGCATAAATATTTTTCCCATTGACAGTCTTTCGGTGTACAGCAACAATTGGCCTTTTTAAATTCGAAGATCTTAGTGTCTTAAATGGCCTTAGGTTTTAAAATAAATCGTGAGGACTTGCCAGCCAGGTTCATAAATGGCAAAAGTACTTTCTTGAAGTGACCAATGATTTTTACTTTGTCAACGGCCTTCAGGAAACAATTCAGTTGCTTTCTTTCATTTGGAATGACTCTAAGAGTAGTGTGCCCTTCAATGCTGCAGGAATGAAAAATGAGTGAAAGCTCATATTTCAAAAGACTTCAGCACTACAAAACAAAAAACTCAGACTTTTTTGGCATTTCAACATCTTATTCTGAGAAATTTGTCAACTTTCAAGGGAAGCAAGTCACATTAAAAGTCCCACTAAAACACTGTACTAACTTCAATTTGCACTGTTTCACACTGTTTCGGCTAGACGCCGTGAATCACAGTACCCTCATATTTCTCCCCTGCAAGAAGACTTTGCAAGGTAAATAATCTGTCATAACAACTGCCAAATGCTTCCAGGCAAGTCCCCTTTTCATTTTTAATGAATAACAAAGAGATCTGGTTGGCCCTGCAGAGTAATGAGAATTGCCTGGGTTTACACCCGCAGATTTGTGCCTCTAATGCACACTATTAGCTCTGTCAAAATGTTTGACAGCGGAGCACAAGCCGCCATGTCAGGAATAAATCCCCGGCTCTCTGCATCAGCCTCTCGTCCTGTAAAACAAGCGTGATTATACAGCGGCGGTGGTGCAGCGGAGTTGCAGGCAGTTCAGAGTGTTTGGCTGTTCCACAAGGCAGACACTGAGCTGAAAAATGGCTCTGTTTATATGGTGGTAACGGAGGGATTTTTTAGCGTTGACATTCGTTTGATAAAGAGAGCGGAGAGGAACTGTACTGAAAGTGTGTCGCCGGAGGTGGTGGCAAAAGCCAGGCCTTGGTATCAGGTGGAGGAAAATTATCAAAGAAAAAAAAACAGTAAATCTTCCTCATTATGTAGAGAAAGTTTTTAATTAGTAGCGAGTTGGTAGAGCGATAGACCAGATAAGCAGTGATGTTCAGGAACAGGAAACTGTCGTGTGGAAAAGGAAGGTCATCTAAACCATCAAGAAAGCCTGCTGCTTTGAGCTTTATGTGCAGATTATAGCTAATTCTGAGCATCTGGCATTATCCGTCACAGAGAATCTTATTTTCTCTATGTCGTTGTCTGGAAGTACAGATAGTGATTCCAGCGCACAAATTGGCAATTTTGGTATGGCTAATAATGCTTGTTCGCTCACAGTATGGTCTATAACTGTTATGCAGTGTTTAGATCATTAAGCTGTTTAATAAGTCAATTATCACTACTTCTCTCGCTCATACTCTGATGTATGTCCAGCAAAACACCATAGAAACCACATAGCAAACACTCCAAACACCCTATCATTTGCATATGAACACTTAAAACACCCAGCTTCTTAGAAACCACATCTCTAAAAACCACTTAAAACACACTTGGAACTTATAGTTTTTAGGTTACGGGTTAAAGCAATCGTTTTGACAAGGGAGCCCACATGGAGGGAAAACACACACACACACACACTCACACACACACACAAAAACAAACAAAAAAAAAACTAGATGAGGCTAGTTTTGATTATCAGCTCTTCTGGTTTTATTATTCAGAACACCCAACAACCAAAAAAAGAAAAAAGACCACCACTTCTACTACACTACTTGTTTTTTTTGATATGTGGCAGTCCGCTGCCACTTACTTTTGTTTTGTGGTTTATAAATGAAATGTTGTTTTTGTTGTTTATATTCATTTTATTAATAAAATTATGTTTGCTGGTTCCGACCACCTTGTTTCTGTGTGTGTGTGTGTGTGCGTGTGTGTATGTGTGTGTGTGTGTGTGTATATATATAGGTTGCACAGGTTGCATATATATATATATATATATATATATATATATATATATATATATATATATATATATATATATATATATATAATATATATATATATAAACACACACACACACTTTCCTTAAACCATCCTGGCAACCCATTTTTTAAAGTCTCACAACCCGGGGTTTGAAAGCCTGTGCCCTAGGAACAGCCATGCTTAAAAAATACTCTGCTCCCCATCAACCACACTGCAACACTCTAAAACCATTTAGAACTCTCTAGAAACTGTATAGCAACCCTCTAACTGTTCATAAAACCCTAGGAAACACATAGCATAAAACCACTCAACTCCCTAGCAACCACATAGCAACACTCTAAAAAACACTCTGAACTAATCAAATGCTTATACAATACACTGACAACAGTTTAACTACTTTGAAATGTTCTGAATATTACGTTTTTCTTGCCTGTTTCATAGGAGTACAAAAATGTCAGTACGCAGGTGGCTTGTGGTCTTCTGTGTCAGCCGCACCACAAGGATACGTTTTTTACATGTATTTACACTTTGGTTTGAATGAAAACAGCGCATCGGCGCAGCGCGGCTGACACAGAAGAGTGTACACCGCCTGTGTACTGCTCAGAAGTAACCCATTAACTGCTTTAGGCTGTTCAGAGTCGATTATTTCTTTTGGGATACAGTAACTTTATTTATGCGCTGTTGGCTTTACAGCTATGCATATTGTTTACATTCACATACAACTAAACTTCATGAAAGTCAATATTCAAAATGGCATAATAGGGGCACTTTAAAATTATGTATATCTAGTTTGGCTAGAACAACTGAAATAAGATGTGGCACAGCTTACCCCACTTCTGTAAAAACTGACTCGCTGCAAGTGTATAACATTTGCTGAGAACCTGTTCTTTGTTTTGTTTGCTGCCAGATCCCGAAGATTCACTGGGATCTTTCCACCAAGCGTATTCTAACCATGGACTTCGCAGAGGGCGGTCAGGTCAACGACCGAGAGTACATAAAGAAACACGGCATCAATGTCAACAAGGTAAGAGAGATGCCCTTATCTCTGTGTAACTAAAACAGAGCACCACTTCCTCAGAAACACTCAGAACAGCAGCCCAACAAATGGCACTTGTCACAACTCCACCACTCGAGATCGCTTAATCAGTAATTTCACTATGCCGATGTTAATTTGAGCATGGAAAAGTGCTCGGGAATGCTAATGAAGCAGTCACGTTCCCTGCTACGTTTGATCCCATGCGTTCTGGAAGCTTTGAAGACGTTTCTCTTTTGCCCTGTTCCGAGAGGCTTTGACACCGCTGAATTGGAGGCTGCTTGGTTTGATGAATTATGCCTCTCAAATTTCATTTCATTTTTCTAGCCCTTAGCAGATGAGCACTAAATTAAATCAGGCTCTTTTTCATATTTATATCACAGACTGTTTTTCCGTCGTGCCTGCAATTTATTCTACTCTGCCGCTTTTGTCAGCAGAAGGACTCACCGCAAGATCGAGCGCCTTTTAAATTTTGCGCTTTCGTTAAGGTGACTCTGGTCTCAGGGTGAATGTGGTTGCACACAATGGCTTCGGTTAGAACGGAGTCCCTACTGAGTGAGCTAATCTGTAGTTATGTGGGGCCAGGGGACGACAGAGAGACGAATAAACTGAGGGATGTGACTTTTGTTAGGACTAGGGATAACGGAGAAATGAATGCTAATGGACTATTGATCATTTTCAACATTTCAACATTTTCTTGTTATTTGATGATGGTGGAGTAGGGTAGAGTTATCACTTTGTCAGCTAGCTGGGAATAGTTTTCAAAAAATAATAAATGCATAAAAAGAGAGTTAAGTGAACTTCACTCCTCCTAACATGCAAATCACAAATTTTGCAATGCTCTCATCATTGCAATGCTCACGAGTGGGTGGTATGACCAAAATCTTATATAACGTTTTCCATACATTTATATCACAGTCTCTTGTACAATTGACAAATTTGGGCTGGAAATTCAGTCAAAAAAAAAATGTCTGTTTTTGGATAGTCTATATAAAAATAAATATATATATATAAATATTTCTTTTTATTAGGTTCATAAATAGTCTTAAATATGTTGCGCACTGCTTTGTTTACATTTGTTGATGGACAGACTGAAGACTTTTCATCCTGAGTAGTCATTAAACTTTCACTTAGCTTATTGGTTTGTCACTCATATATATATATATATATATATATATATATATATATATATATATATATATATATATATACACACATATACAGTACATATACAAAAACAAATTACTGTCCAAAAAAAAAAAAAAACCAAGCTGCTATGTGGTATATTGTAATTTTTCGGACATAGTTCAAAACCTGCATCTTTCTCATATTAAAAAATATCTATTTTTTGTCCATACAATGTTTGAAGCCCAACATTTAAAAAAATGTACACTGTTACAATATATACCATCATGCCACCCAGCTCTAGTCTCCTCAAAACACTTTCTGTAAACATGGATGCTCCATCCTGTTCACTGAAATATCTCAACTTGTTGTTCAGTATTTCAGTTATTTCACAAGCAGCTTCCTTCATCATATTCCCAGATTTCATGCATCGCTCATCCATGGAAGAGAGGGGAATATGGAAAGCGGGCAGTGAGATAGATGATGAGATGGTTAGAAACGCAGAGCGAGAAAAAGACTGCAGCCGCTGAAAGCCGTGCGAACACACCGGCTTTTGTTAAATGACTAAATGGGATCATTTTAGCACCTGCTTTGTTTGTGTCACTCTATCATTATATTTCCTCCGACCTGTTTTGTCTGTCTGAATTAATATGCACATTTGCTGCCAGTTTGTTTTGCAAAGCTCGCTGAGGCTTTAAACCGCAACCTTTCCTTATCGTTGTACACCCAAGCATCAGTGAGCCTGACAGACGGGTAAACACGGCCTGAAACCGGTCTCATAAGCCACCGAGCCGTGCTTAAAGGGCACCGCACACCTTTGAAAGACAGAGGAGGGAACGGTCGACGGGTGGATGGCACATCAAGCGTTTATCACACCCCCCTCTCGCTCACACTTGCACGTACACACAAGTGCACATAACATTTATTTTCCTTTACGCGGTGTCACACAACCACTGCTTGGATTTATGTATTTTTTTTCTGCCAAGCTGTTTTTCTTTGGAGATAGCGGACTGGGTTATGGGCGGCGCTGATTAACTGATGTTCCCGCTACAGTGTGGAAAATGAGGATGCATTTTAAAAGAAAATGGCGTACAAATTTTATGCAGAGCTTGAAAATGCAATCAAAGGGCTCGGTTCATCAGACTCATTTGGAGTGGAGCAATTTAGCGAATGCTTCCGCTTATATTTTCCCTCTCTCGTTTTAATGTGGCATCGTGGGTGTGTGTGCGCGTCTGAGCGCTTTTAAGAGGGTTTTAGTGGTTCGGGGGAATGAAAGTGATCGTGGTATTAGCAAGCGTGTCACGCGGCCGCTCAATGGGGCTTTGCTAAAGAGACGCTCTCCATTGGAACAGGTTGAAAAGGCAGTACAGCCCGCTTGCTTAAAAAGACACTTTATTTTGAAATTGCAGAGCTGTGGGGGGTTAGCAGGGCTGGTGGGAAACAGACCTGGAGGCAGCAAGAGGAAATGAGTCTGCTCTCTGGAAGGGCATCTGAGCAGCGGGACCTGAAGACTGTGAAGAGCATATTTTTGGTGCTTTAAACCGCACCCAAAGTTAAGGTTTTGCGTGAAAAGCTTTACTTTATATTCAAAGAATTGAATCAGAAATTCATTTGATCTATATTTGAAAATATCTACAGTATGTATATACAGTAGCCCCCCAAAAGACACTTAAGCCACCCTTAAATATATGGATCTTTTCTTTATATTCCAAAATATCAAACCATGTGGCATTTATTTTAAAGAAATATTACACAAGTAAATTTTTTTAAAGGAATACATTTTTAGTGTATTTTTTTCTGTGTATTATTACAGGAAAAATTAAATTTTAAAATAAAACTTTTTGTATCTTCTTATTAACGTTTATATAATTTTATTTATTAGTTATAATGAATATTACTTTATATTTATTTATATAATAAATATTAGGAGTTTACGCTTAAAATGTCTGTCATTGCATTATAATCGACAATTTTACATCTGATATGTATGATATGTGGGTGTGCGTGTGTATGTATGTATATATATATATATATGTGTATATATATATATATATATATATATATATATATATATATATATATATATATATATATATATATATATATATATATATATATATATATACACACACACACACACACACACATTGTCATTGTATGTCAGCTTTAAATGAATGGATGCGGTACTTCCATTATCTGTCAGTTTGCATGTGTTTATCAATGAATCCATTCAAATAATAAACTGGGCACATGCTAATTTTATAAGCACTATTAAATTTCAGTATGTTGGTTGGAAATCCTGGCAAATAAGGAAAGACCCTTTGGGAAATTAGCTGTGTGAAATTCCAATCAGTGTTAGATTTCATACTGTCATTGAATTTTGTGGCTCCCAAAGCATATGTTGACAAATGTTAGAATGAGAAATTGTGGTGCTGAGGAAGATTATGTGTTCATATATAGGACATCAGATGTACATTTTCTGTATAGATGGCTTAGATAGATTATATATTGGATGGGGTGGAAAGATGGTGGTGTTTGTTTTGTTTTTTTTTCCTATAATGTAATTTCCCTGCTGAAAAAAACGCAGCTTAAACAAACCTAGATTGTTGTTCTCCCAACCTGGCCAAGCTGGTGTTTAGCTGGCTGGTCTCCATTAAAATGTGCCCAAAATGTCCCTTAAGCCACCAAAAATGAACATCTAAACCAGCTTGGCCAATCTAGGAGACCAGATTTGGAGTGACGTCTAATGTGTTGTCATTGCTGTGATGTCATTTCGAAATGGATGAAGATGATGCAAAATAATGTGGCTTTAAGTAATTTCATCCATCAAGGTAAATTAGTCCTGTAGCTTCTTTAACTTACCGTAAAGAGGTCAAGATCAGTCAGCTCTCCTCCCTAGACACCCTCACTTCCCCTCAAGCTGTCAATCATGGTGTAAATGCCTCATCACCCGGTTCTACCCTCTTTTGCTCTGTTTCTCTCTTCCACAAAGGTCACAGGTTCATAATATCAGACAGAAGCTAAGTTTTGACACTCTTTTCAAGTGACAGCAGCAGACTTTGAGTACCTGGCAGCTGACACACATAATATATGCTGAGTCTGATCTTTAAAATCTTTGTATTCTCAGAGGTTGAGAGTACATTATAGAATCACCGCATGCAAAATGTTCCTCACAGATGCGACCAGAATAAGTGGTAATGATTAAAGTCAATGCTATATTAGCCAGCATCACGGATGTTCCTGCCCTCCGTAACCTCCACCGCTCCTCCTGCAGTACTCATTAGCCGCCGGTCAGCCTTTACAATGCTCACAAAAGTAAATAAAGCAAACAGTGTAGCCAAGCGCTTTATCTGGGCTGAATGCTGGCTCTGGCATTAGCCAATGATGATGAGAGTTATTAGACAGCTGATGAGATAGATACAGAACAAAATAAATGATGGAGTCTACCTCTGAAAATGGATAGAATTATTAACTGGCTCAGGCATCCGCGAGCTTCTGTGTGGGAGCTGGCGTGTAAGTAATCAAAAGATTGATGATGGCTGGAATGGACTTTTCTCTCGGTGTTCTGCCAACGTGCATGGAATGTTGGGATGTTTTATTTGTTTTATTTTATTTTTTTTACAAAACAGATGCAGCAGAGTGAAAAGACGATGTACATTATCTTGAGCTAAGGTCCTTATGAAACATATTTTAATTGTATCAGTAATGTCTGCTTTGTATGTGATGAGATTAGTAATCGCTAATTACCCCTATGCTTAAACCTACTACCTAGAAAGCATAGGCATGTTTTTGGTGTAATGGCTGTTTTAACAGTATGCTCATTTTGACCAAATTGTAAAGCAGCATCATGGATGATGCAATCCCAGAACATACTCAGTGCAAAAGTGAGATCCAAGAGAAATGTGTTATAGATATCTTTTACTACTAATAAATAGCTCAGTCTAAGTAAGGTTGAGCTATTTTGCTTCAAATTTGTGTTTGCTATAGTTCCCTGTTATTTATTCCCATATGTTTATTGTGTGACTGTGTGTGTGGTAAGTCAAATCCCATCTGGCCAATCCTTGTGGGTCAGGCAATGCGAGGAATTATCTCTATTAGCAGTGATTCCTACATCACAGAGAATTGAGCGCTCTTTAAATAGCCACATGAGCCTTTGGGCTGCTGTGAGAGTCCTCCTCTACACTACGAGGTCTCTGGGGGGTCCTGAATCTGTTACAGCATCCATGCTGCTCTGAGAAAGACTGAGTGTGGAGGGTGAATCAACCCTGATGCTATTTTTGCCTTAAGACATTTGTAGTGTTTGTATTTCTCTTTAACCACTTTCTTTCTGCCTCTTTTCTCTCAAAATATAGTATATGAATAGTAATGATTTCTATTTTATTTAGTTTTTGATGAAACATGACAGGAAATGCTGAGAAGAGGGGATAGGATGGGGTGATCACACGAGAGAGACTGAAAGTTGTGTTGCCTACATGTGTTGTGTTTGCTTTGAGCTTTTCTGTCATTTATAAGTGAATTTTGAGTAAAGATTATGTACAATAAATGTATATACGCTCACGTTCAAAAGTTTGGGTCGGCCATATTTTTTTAATGTTTTTAAAAGTCTCATATGCGAATCAAGGCTGCATTTATTTGATCAAAAACAGTAAAAACTTTAATATTGTGAAATATTATTACAATTTAAAATAATTATTTTCAATTTTAATATGTTTCAGAATATAATTTATTCCTGTGATGATAAAACGGAATTTTTAGCAGCCAGTACTACAGTCTTCAATGTCACATTATCCTTTAGAAATCATTGTAATATGTTTTGGTGTTTAAGAAACATTATCAATTTTAAAAAATTGGTTGTGCTGCTTAATATTTTTGTGGAAACTGTTATATTATTTTTCTGGATTTCTATTTTTTTTTTCTTTTTTTTTTTGATGAATAGAAAGTTAAAAAAATAGCATTTATTTGACAAAAAAAGTAATCTCTTTTGATCAGTGTAATGTGTCTTTGCTGATTAAAAAGTATTTTTAAGACAAATCAAATGCGTCCAGACTAGTGTACATTGGTGCATAAAAATTAAAAAACAATCAATTTGTGGTGGTGTAAACAGTGATAATCTAACTTGGTAAAAACTTGGTAAAACTTGGTAAAAACTTTAAAAAAAGCAAACTTTGCTAAGAGGTGTGTTTCGCTGAGTCATATAAACTACATTCACACAAGTGTGCTTTTCTCTATGATCTGGCTGAGTCTGGCAGAGTGTGTGCATGTGTTGATATTATTTATGTGATTATTATGAAGTATGTAATGAGGAGGTGAAGACGCGCAGCTGTCACACAGAGCAGAGCCAGTGCTGGAGTGAAGCCGCTTGTCAAGTGTTGCTCTTTCATTTCCAGCGCCTATTAAAAGCCCCAAACTCAATTATATTCCTCAGGAAGTTGAGTCCCCTTTGAGAGATGCTGTTGTGAGGCACGCTAAAATGATTCGGTTTGTCTCAAAGAGTCATTACTGCAATAATAAGGTGCGAAAGACTGTAATCCGCATCTTCTGAATCAAACCAAATCTTTGACTGTTTGGAACCACTTCATGTTTGTTTTTTGTCTCCTCAGAAGTGTTTTAGGCTTACTGTTGGATCAGTTTGTGCTTCATTGCCCTTGTTTTGTGCTCTGTGAAGTGATGCAGTGGGTTTTATACAGAGAGATATGTATGGACATACAGGTGGAGGCCACTGTATATAAACAGTTTTCATATTTGTCTGATGTTGAGGGCAAACTCTTGACTGACTTTGAGAAGGCTTTAAGTAAAAAAAAAAAAAACTTAGCACAAAACACAAAATATTAAATAATGAAGAAAACCAGAAACCACATTTGCCTGTGTACCAGTACCAGCAAAATACAGGAAGTGGCGCATTCCACTGACGAGAATCCATGAAACGCTTTATTAGACTGTTTTCTGAGGCTGCATGATTTATTAAATCCATTTAAATATCATAATAAAGCATAATGCTATTGTGAATTCACAAACCCTACAATTCAATTAAATAAATATATGCTATATATATATATATATATATATATATATATATATATATATATATATATATATATATATATTATATATATATATATATGTACATATATATATATATATATATATATATATATATATATATAGTACATATATATATATATATATATATATATATATATATATATATGTACATATATATGTACATATATATATATATATATATATATATATATATATATATATATATATATATATATATATATATATATATATATATATATAAAATATATGTTTAATATATGCGCTTTCATTAGTTGCACGCGTGTAAGTTATGTGCATCTCAGAGTGGCTCTGTTCACAGTAAATGCTGCTCTGCATAAACTGTTATCACAGGCCTGCCAACTTTTGAGTTCACCTTGGAGTGAGGATTTCCATGGCAGGATGGGTGGAGGTTTTGGTTGAACATGTAAACCTATGTCCTGGAACTTTGCTGCATGTCAGGGTATGTGGCCATTGGTCCTGTTAGTGGCACGAAAATCAAAACTTTTATTTAAATTCCATAGCCTAGGATTATGTGTAGCCTAGAAACCTAGCAAAAAGGGCATCCATATAATCACTAAAAAGCCGTCATTCACTTTAGTTCACTCACTTCACCGGCATTTATAGGTGAGTGAATTCGGAGTAACTTGAACAGAATGCCCAATCAGAGAAATACAATAAAAAAACAAACATGCACTTGATCCTCCACAAAACACAATTCTACAAAAACATGTTGTAAATTGACACTTTCCAGAGTGCACAGAAATACACACTGGAGCCTTTACCAAATATGTTTTGCCAATAACCTATTATTACAGTTTTAACTGAGGTTGCTTTTGACTGTGTGAGAAAATTAAAGTTGGCAGCCCTGTCAGAGCGTGAGAACAGTGTCAACTGCCTGAGTCTCACGCTAAATGAGTGAGAGTTGGTAGCCCAGATAGATAGATGACTAGCTAATAATTTTTTTGCCCTGCACTTTAGTAAATAGTACAAGTCATTACTTTTACAAATAATTTCAACCGCATTTCAAAATATTTTGATATAAAAATTCTAATATTTTTCAATTAATCTATTAGTCTTCATTTACATCGTATAATACAGACCGATTTTAACAAATTATATTTTTCTTTGGCCGATTGCTAATCACTACAGTATGTCAATCACTGCAATCCCAACATTTAAAAGAGGGCCGGATGTGGGATATATGTCACTTCTAAAATTTTGCTGCATGTACAGGGTATGTGGCCGTTGGTCCTGTTAGCAGCATGAAAATCAAAACTTATTCAAATTCTGAATGGATTATATGTAGCCTAGAAAGCGAGCAAATATAGCACTTCCATATAATCACTAAAAAGCTGTCACTTACTTCACTTTATCTCCCAATGTTTATGTTTACATTTATGCATTTAGCAGACACTTTTATCCAAAGCTACTTACAGTACATTCAGGCTATACATATTTTTACCAGTATGTGCGTTCCCTGGGAATTGAACCCACGACCTTTTGCGCTGCTAACGCAATGCTCTACCATTGATGAAGCTCTCTAAACTGCATAATGAATCTCTTACATCATGTTTTCACTTTGTTACAATGAGAGGAATCATAAGCGTGCAGAAAAAAATCCGTTTTTTAGAGCTGAGTGAATTCAGACTAACTTGAACGGAATGGCCAATCAGAGGTGTTCAAGAAATCAAGAAATTTCTGTGATTGGCTAGATTGCTCAATGCAACAAAAACGCATTGTAAATACAAACGTTTGACACTTTCCAGAGCGCAAACACAAATACGCACCAGAGCCTTTACCGAGTTAATTATAATTATCCGATTCCTCGATTAATCGTCAGAATTATTGACCAATTTCTTGATTATCGAAATAATCATTAGTGGCAGCCCTAAACCAGATATTTGCAGGTAGCCATTGACTTCCATAGTATGAAAAAAAAAACTTTGGAAACCATTGGCTACCAGCAACTATCTGGTTACCAACATTCTTCAAAACATCTTCTTTTGTGTTCAACAGAAGAAACAAATTATTATAGGTTTGGAAAAATGCGAGGGTGAGTAAATGATGACAGAATTTTCATTTTTGGGTGAACTATCCCTTTAACCACTTATTTACCAACAGCCTCACAAAAAAAGCCTGTGAAGTTTCTCCACCATCTTTCAGTGTGTGCTTGATGTTGTCCAATCAAACAGGATAACTGTAACACTGAAGTGTGACAGTGAAGAATAGTGCTCCAGCGGTCGTCTCCTGCTGCAACACACTTGAGCTCTCTCTTCACTGTCGCCCCTGTCCAACCCACCAGATAACAAATAGAAAAGACGTAATTAATTACCATAATTGAAAGACGGCATCCCTTTGAGATCAATTGTTTGCAGTGCTGGTGGCTCTTTCTCCCACTGGTCACTGATTAATGTGATGTAGGACTGTAAATGTCCTCTCAGTAATGCTCTGTGTTGTTATGCATTAGCGGCTTGTAATGGAAGACTTTTTTTCCAGCTCTGCCGCACGCTGCCTGTCAGACCGCTCGTCTTCTTTAAGGTGACTGTGAGTCGTGTTTCTACATGCCGACAGTGCTCGGCGCTGACAGTACAAAAAGCCTGCGCTGGCTTATCCTCCCGCTGAAAGGGACTTGTGGATAATGATACAGTGTATAATTGATATTATGAACGCAGGCCTTTTTTCCTTTTTTTTGCAGAAGGCGTTGTCAAGGTGCCGGAACGAGCCGTTCTCTGGCTCCGTTTATGTGTGCGTCGCAGTTGTCAGTATTTAGGTCAAACAGAGGCGTCCTAACAGGAAATCCCGACTGACAAGCGCGGCGGAGGTGAGATATTAAAGAAGACAGCTTGTCTTAGAGTGGATGACATGCTTGCAGATTGAAACAAACACTCCTTTCAGTACCTGACGCTCAGCCCGGGCCTTTAACTGAGCCCTGGAACTACACTCAGCTGCCGTAGTCACACAATCAGCCCAGACCAGACACCATAAATGATGCCTACGTAGAGGACTACAAATGTACGGCATTTATTATTGCCATGTTGTGGGATTATTAGTGGTGTTTGCTTAACTTCTTCAAAAAACTCAATTATTAAATTTTAGTGTGTCCCAAGCCTTTACTTGGGACCATTTGTTTTTTTTTTTTTGGTTTTTTTTTTGGTTGTTATTGCCTTTTATGTACCAGTAAACAACTACCTAGCAACCTCTCACAATACCTTCTTCAGAAAATATGAAATTTTAGCTGCAAAAAGAAAGTGCTGAAATATAATTGTTTTTAAATGGGCCATTTGAAACCAAAAAATGCATGACTAATAATGGTTTTTATTTCAGTTTTAGTTAATTAATTGGGAAATGCTGCATTGGCAACTAGAAAATAAAATAAAAAATAAAATCCAGTTATATTATATACATGTATTTTATTTCAAATAAAGAAAATGTTTTGTTTAATATTTAATGGTTTTAATTTGTTTCCATTTTAGTTTTGTTTATTTAATATAGAATCAGAATCACATTTTTTATGGTATAATGTATCCATACCATAAAAAATAATTATTGTTTATGTTAAGTTTAATAAAAATCAATTTCTTATCTTTATAATTAAAAATCTATAAATTTATTAAATTATTTTTTAGCTATTTAATAAATAGTTGAAAGTATTCTATAGCAAATCTCAAAATTAATATCCATTTTGTGTTTTATTTTTATATTTTTGTGTAATTATGATTACTTACATATTTTAATAAACAGAATAATTATCGACTGTATCAGACAACATATTAATATTTATTGCATCCCTAGATGTTAGTGCACGTTATATTTGAGCTTCTGTTCTCAGCATCTTGTGGAGACTGGAGGTTGAAGAATACATAAGTTACGGAGAAGCCAGTTAGAGCTGTCGGTATTAAAAGCTTTTGTCATAGACATTTGTGTATGTTGTGTTGCAGGGTTGTGAAAGAGAGAGAATGATGATGCCAGAGGGCCGGACCTTCTTATCTCCCTCACAGATCTGCCAATTCAGCCGCACATGTGCCAGCCGCGGAGAGCGGCTCATTAGATTTAGTGCTGTGCTCTGTTAAAAGCCTTTCTCTTTGTCTTGCTCTGTATTGATCAGCACAGGGCCAAGATTACAATGGGAATGTTTAAATAAATCAGCTTTTTTTTTAGAGTTAAATCCAGTGACATTCGCTTTATATTGTCTCCATAAATAAGCAGATGTAATCAGCTCAGTTGCCCAGGATGGAGAATGTGAGTGATACGGATGTGTTTGGGGTTTTTGGTTGGACTTAGGACAAGGGTGAATAGTTGGTTGGTCATCCAGAAAAGAGTCATTTGGGGATAGTCATTCCAGTTTTTAATACCCTACCCATTTTAGACCAACTACGATCTGAGCTTCATGTCATTATGATTTCCTCTTCCTGTTTTGAGTGTCAACTTGAAATCAAAATTGACCCTCTTTATTGTCTTAATGCATGTTCCAGGTCTAATTTTGGATGAAAAAGTACAAATTTAGCCATGACGTTTTGCCTGTATAATTACTTTATAATACCAATAAAAAAAAAAAAAAAAAAATAAAATTAAAAATTATATATGTATGTGTGTGTAAACTCCTGAACAAACAACAACATTAAATTGGGAGTTAAAAATTGGAAAATATAAAAAATAAAAACTGATTCAAAGTAATATTAAAATGATAAAAACTATAATAGTCCTGAAAGATAAAATGAAATCCTGTCCTACATTTGTACTCATCTTTCTGGTTTCATTCAGAAATATAAAAGATATAAAAAGGGGTTTTCATATCAATGCAGCAGAACAATTGTCCATTAAAAGTTCTTAAAAGAACCATCTGAGGAACCTTTTTCCATTAAAAAGAATCTTTTGTGCAATGGAAAGGTTCCACAGATGTAGAAAGTTCATCATGGAAACATCCTGCCAGTAAGAAACCTTTATTTTTAAGAGTGTCAGGCAAAAACCAGCTTTCGTTTCAATCGTCTGTAACACTTCTTTTTTCCAGATACTGAAAGTGAGAAAGTCTTTCAGGTGTTTTTCTATCGCTCTCATCGTTCTGCAGTGACACAATGACATGATATTCACTCGGCCGGCAGAAGAGGTCCATATGGAGCGTTTTTATTCGGTGTCAAGAGCCCCAGTAGGAGTAATTGCATCGTCCCTTCTGAAAAAAATTCAATCTAGTGCGACGCGACAGGCAAGCTGTGTTCAGGTAATGCTCAGGTAGACATCATCCGCTCAGGCGTCCTCGCAGGTAATAACATGTGCGCAGGTATGCGCACAAAGGCACCTTTCTCTGTTGTCTGCATCTTTCTATCCCCAAAGAGAGCTTCTCTGGCAGGTGATTTCTTTGTGTCCTGTGACACAAACCACATCCTCAGATGAGTTCAAAAGGAAGGTGGAAGTCGTCTCACGTTTCCAACCGCTAGCTATTTTTAGCATGCTGTTGAAAGAAGCTGTCCCATCCCTGATTTCTGTGCCGGCTGAACCGCCCTTTGCAACATAGCATGCAGCAGACGTGTGAAGACGGCATCCTTCTAAACCACTGACTCCAGCATTAAAGGAATCCTGTGCTGAGTCATTCTGACTAGGTGCCCACATGTTCGTGTGATCGGTGCGCCAGCCCCACTTCTGCTGAAACTTCAAACACACGTCAGACACCCATTCATTTGGTGTGTGTACGTGTTGGTCGCTGGCAGGAATGCCTCCCTTTTTTCCCTCAGCTTCTTTGGTATGCAGTGCTGGTAAAGTTGTCAGAGCAGCCTGGCCCCTCGTCGTCTCCCCGCGGATGGCGCTCTGATGCTGCCAGGGAAACGGACTTATCAGTTTGGTGAAATGGGACAGAAAATATGATTTATTCTCTGCATGCACTCACTCCTACCCCAGCGGAAGAAGACAGCGGAGAGGGATCCTGGAAAGTTGGCAGAGAGGCATGGAGAGAAAAGGAATTGGAGGATAGACAGGACCTTTATTTGCAATGCTGCAAGCTAATTTTGCACTTCATTGACGCGTTCTTTAATCAATGGCAAATATTTGTTGTAGCAATGGCCTCCCTCCAACATTTGGGGTTAACAGAGCCCGGTGACCTTATACGGTTCCTGATTTTCTGGCTATTTCCTCAATGGATGAAATTGATCATTTTGTCTTTTTTTTTTTTCTTTCAGTGAGATATTGATTATATGTTTGCACTGTTTTTAAAGTGAAATTATGACAGTGGTGATTGTAAAGGCAAAAGGTTATTTTTTAACCTTTACATAATTTCACATATTTTAAAAAAGTATACGCATATTAGAATAATTTCATGTAGGTTCAAGAAGGTTGACAGTGAAGGTTGGAGAAATGGCTGGTGAAAATTCACCTTTGCCATTACAGGAATAAATTACATTTTAAAATATATTAAAATAGAAAACTGATATTTTAAATTGTAATATTTCACAATATTACTGTTTTTTTTTTGTTTTTTGTTTTTGTAGAAAGTAAAGAAGAAGTAAAGAAGTAAGGCCTTGGTGAGCATGAGAGACTTTTGACCTTTTTGAGATTTGAAAATTTTGTATTATATGAATGTATAAGTTTGAACACCTTTAAACAGTAATTGGTTCTACTGACTGCAGCAAAGTGTAGGCAATATGTAGTGACAAATGGCATAAACTGGCAGGTTTGTAGTTTTTTGCACGGGCTGAACATGAGAGCTGCATTTTTAATGAGTTGTTACCTTTTTGTTTGTTTGTAGGAACAATATGAAAGATTACACATTTTTCCTATTGTGTGTTTACGATCAGATAAGGCCACCAAGCAGTGACCTGTAAAACTACTCACTTCACCTTTAAATAGCCACTTTCTCTTTTCTTGCATCAAGTTCACTTTGGTCCACACAACTCCTTTTAATCTGCCTTTTGCATACCCTTCGCAACGCGCCCTGCCTTGGGGATATTCGTCTGCGTCTTCCCTCCAAGGGCACTGTTGATGAGCTTTTCATCCGCTGCATCCTAAAGTGTTTATTAGCATACTAAAACTCCTCTCGCTCTCTATGCATGCCCAATCAGGCCTTTAGGGGTCCTCTGCCATCCCAGGATGCATTGCTTTTAGTATAGTGATTATTATTGTGAGCTTTGGGTTACTTAGGGGTCTGACTGTCTGACCTTTCTGCATTCTTTACGCACTTTAGTGAATATTGATATGTTTTTTGTTTTCTTTTACACAAATTACAGGGGTTAATCTGTTGATTTAGAAGTTTGGTGAAGTTTACCAAGGGATAGTTTAACAAAAAAATAAAATTCTGTCATTTACTCAATCTAAAGTTGTTCCAAACCTGTGGCTACCATCAACATTTGACGGTAGCCATTGACTTGAGTCTTCCATAGTTTGGAAAAAATATGATGGAAGTCAATGGCTACCATCAACTGTTTGGTTACCAGCATTCTTCAAAATGTCCTTCACTGTGTTTAATAGGAGAAAGAAACTCATACAGTTTTATAACAAGTGAAGGGTGAGCAAATGATGACAATTTAATTTTTGGGTGAGCTATCCCTTTAAGAATAAACAGTTTTATATTACAAAAAAATTAAATGTTTTTATTTTTGCAACTTTTTAATTAACTAATGATCTGCAATCTTTGTTTTAATATGCCACCAGTGTTGACTACGACTGTCTGTTCTCATAAGAGCCTCTTGGTGTTTGGTCATTCATACAGCTCAGAGCAGCAGCTCTGGTGTCTGAGTCACACCACACTGTCATTGTTTTACATTTTGGATGACATAATGGATTTAAATCACCGCTTCTGCGAGCTACACAATCGTGAAAAGCAAATTACGATGAATCACAACCATTTACAAAGGCTTCATAAACTCCCAGCCATGTGTGTGCAGCCTATATGTGCATGTTTGTCTGGGCTCGATCAGTATGTATCGTGCCAAAGAATATACATCAACTCACGACAAAAAAAATGCCCTATGCGTCACCACATTCCAATGAATTTTTTTTTCTCGCATAAATTTCAAAAATAGCTACATTTGCATTTCCAGAAGAAAATACCAGTTCCTGCAAGGCAGCAAAGAAATGTGTGCTGTCCTGTAATTACTGTATGAAAATAAATGAAAAACGAAATTAAGCTAAACAATTAATTAATTCCAATTATTGGGGTAAACTGTAAGTGGACACCAGCCAGGAGAGTATGAATAGATGCTTGATTTATTCTCTTTGCTTCAGACTGACATTTCCTCATCCTATTTCACATTGGCCCTCTGCATTATAACACAGCTGAGGGGAGATGCTTATCGCAACTTATCTTCAAAGAACGAGAGTGGGTGGAATAATTGCACCGGGGGTTGTTTTATAATAAATACTTTCTCATCTGTTGGGGCCACGGCATCTTCGGGAAAACGTTTTATGTAATCTTAAATGGGCTTCTATTTGCCTGCATAGAAGTGGACATGTACCATTTATGCTATATGTTGTATTTCTGCCATTTCTTAATATTGTTTATGGCTTTTATTTTGAAAGGTTGCAAGTCTTTTTTTTTAATGCTTCTAGGTCATTTACTTGGATTGCTTCTTTTAATGAGTGTTATGTACTCCACTTTTTTAGTAGTCTTATAAATCAGATGAAATTAAAGCTATTCCTGGCCTATTATTAAAAAAAAAAAATTTACAAACATTTTTCATTTTACATGAAGATGTAAGCATTATATAGCAGTGCTTATTTTTATGTACTTAAAGTGCTTTTGTTTGTAATATATTAAACCATTTATATTACTTAGAATAAAGTACAAATACTACAAACAAATATATTTTAAAATAATATATATATATATATATATATATATACATATATATATATGTGTGTGTGTGTGTATATATATATATATATACTATATACTATATATATATATATTATTTAAAAATATATTTGTTTGTAGTATTTGTACTTAGTATAAATAGCTTACTAAGTAACACTAAGCTATTCAAATTGTATTTATTAACATTTTTACATTTAAATGATGTTTAAATCATTATATACAGTATATAAACATTATGTAAAGCTTAGTGTGCATTTTTATACTAATATTTAATACTTCCTCCTGTTCTAATGTAATATGCATAGTCAAATATAAGTGTGCCATTTGAATTATAATTTTTTTATATATATATTGTGCATTATAAGATGAAACAAAACAAAAAAGTATTTAAATAAATCTTTGCTTTTAAGACCAATTGTCACATAAAGCTGCTATACAGCATGAGTATCTATGTTCTCTAACCTGTATCTGTATCTAGTATCTAACCTGTTTTTTATATCTCTATTTCTTTACTTTCCTCTCCTTTCTCCTTCCTTTTCCTCAGATCTCCAGGAATCTAGGGAAGATATACAGTGAGATGATATTCGTCAACGGATTCGTGCACTGCGATCCTCACCCTGGCAACGTGTTGGTGCGAAAGTGTCCTGAAAGCAATAAGACGGAAATTGTGTTACTCGATCATGGCCTGTATCAGGTAAGACATCGGCCGAGGCTGCCACAGACTCGACATAGAAGCAAATTCATCACATATTACACCACATTATTCACCCGCTGGGTTCCCAGGTCAGCTGTGCACTCAGGCCTGTTTGTGCCGCAGCAGACTAAAAGCATTTCATTTAAGTGGCCCTGAAGCTAGTGTGTTTTAAGAAGTGCACATTTCCACCTATCTCTTATTACAAGTAGATATGCAAACACACCGATATATGCTCTCCTGCAGTTCACTGAACTTCTGTATTCCCAGAAGATGTGGCGGCTCTAAATAAATCCATGGAGATAATGTGGTGATAAATATGATAACGCCGTTCTAGCAATAACATTTGGTTACTTTCTTGGTCCAAAATGCTAATTCATGGCATGTCAAGTTAAGTTTACTGAAAGCCATGGGTTGTGTCTGTGTTAATTTATTTGAAGTGGCAAAATGGTTTAGTCCTAGTGGTATTCCAGTGAATTCTGTTTGTCTCAATGAGGGATTTGCTGGCCTTTAATTTAACCCGAAGCAGTTAATGAGGCCCACAAGATTTCACATTAGCAACTATCAAGTAATCTCATCTGTCTTTCTATAATACTAACAACATCATGAAACACAAGCTTCCATTTACTCAGCCGTCTAAGACTCTTGATAGCTCTCTATATTTCGATTATTAGTTTATGGTGACGTTTGGTGACCATTCATAAGTACATTACCATTCAAAATGTTGTGGTCAATAAGATTTTTTAGTAAGAAATTAATACTTTTATTCAGCAAGGATGCATTAAATTGATCAAAACTGACAGTAATGACTTATAATGTTAAAGTGGAAAATATAGGAGGAATATGTAAAAGTCGTTTACAGTATATGTGCCAAACTTCCTGCCTACAACTATAACTGAAATTATTAAAACAGAATTCTTCCATCTAGAACTCTTATCAAAAGTAAATTTATCAAAAGAAAAAACATTGGAAGAATAAGTCAGAGTTAAACAAGTTAGTGTGAAACAAGTCACTTCCTGTTAGCAGTAGGTGGTGCTATGACTATAACCGAATATGATCATGTAGATGTCTTCAGGCCAGGACTCTAATCAAACATGTGAAGTTTGAGGCAGATTGGACACTGCATACCTGAGTTATAGCAACTTCCTGTTTCATTGTATCAATAGCATGCATTTTGCCATTTGCAGGTCTCAAAGTATGAGACCTGCAAATGGCAAAAACTGCACAAAAATTGTACAGGAAATTCAAAATTAGGTACTTCCTGTTGGGTTTCGGATTTCGTACCAAGATACTTTTTTGTAGGTAATGGTGTGTTACATGTGTGTAACAATTTTCGTACAAGTATGTAAAACATAGCTTGAGGCGCACTCTGTCGAAATTTTACAGGTGGCGCTATCGAGCCATTTTTGCCACACCCACTTCTGAAACCCATATCAGATGTAACTTTTTGCCAGTTCTGACGCATGTGCGAAGTTTCATGAGTCTTGGAGCATGTTAAGGCCGTCAAAAATGCGATTCACTTTGGAGAGGAAGAAGAAACGGAGCATTTCCAATTGGTGATTTCACACCATTGGTGCTCAGGCCCAAATGAAAAAAAGCTGAAAATATTAAAATAGAAAACAGCAATTTTTAATTATAATAATATTTCAAAATATTAAAATTTTTACTTTATTTTTGATTAAATAAATGTCAATAAAGCCTTCTTAAAGAGTGTAAACGTGATTCTGTAGGGTTATCAGAATATTGCTGTTTGTTTGAACATCCCGACTAGTTCGATCCAGTAATTTTAGCTCAACCAATACACTAAATTTAAGGCAGAAATATATTTTGGGCTTAGAGAAAACAGTTTAAGAACATTCATTAATTTTATGGTTTCGTTTGGTGACTGTACTGCCACACTTTTGCTTATAAGCATTTGTTCAGATTCCACAAACACATATAGAACAAGGTGTGTCTCTGTCCAAGGTGCTGAACCAGGACTTCAGGATGGACTACTGCAGACTGTGGCAGAGTTTGATAAAGGGAGACTTGAAAGGCATCGAGCGTTACAGCAGGCGTCTGGGTGCAGGGGATCTCTATCCTCTGTTCGCTTGTGTCCTCACCGCCCGCTCCTGGACGTCAGTAAACACTGGCATCAGCCAGACACCTGTCACTCAGTCTGAGGTAAGCTACAGTATAAGCAAAACTGATACCGTCTATTTTGCATATATGAGGGTATTTTGACCAGGTCTGCAAAATACACTATCAATATGTAGTTTTGACACACCTACTGTACTTATTCCTTATTAATACTGTTTTCCATATAAAATAACACAAATGTTATGTAGTGATCTAAAACATTAGCTTAAATTTTAGCTAAACCAAAGTAGCTACCTTTTTAAAAAATTCATACATACATAGAGCCATTTATACAAAGGCACAATACATATTTGTCTATAAAACTAATCTGAAGCACTTGGGGTAATAGTTTGAGCTTAAGATGTTTTTTTAAGATCATGATAAACAAAAGTTTGTCCATTCTTTGGACTGGTAGTGTATTTTTTATACTAATTGCCAGAACAGTTGCTATTTGATGTAGTGGTAACTTAGCAAAGGACCTAAATTAGGTTAGATGCCATGTTGAATTTAACACAGATGAAAATAAGGCTGTGATTTTCTGTATACAGTGGCACATTCTTTATAAACAGGGTTTCTACAGGGTCTTAAAAATATATATATATAAAAATATATATTTATATATATATATATATCCTTCACAAATTTAATGCCTTAAATAAGAGCAGAAAGTCTTAAATTCCTAAACTCATGGCCTTAAATGTTGCAGCAATTGCAAATCAATATATTCCTCAATACTTTTGTTTTCCCATCACAAATAAATATATAAATCCATAGATCAAGATAAATTAACTTGAGATGCAAATGTGAAATGAAGCCCTGAAAACTGAACAAAATTAAGTGTTTATGCTTGAAACAAGAACAAATATATGTCAATGGGGTATGAAAACTGGTTTTCCCTATTTGTTCTTGTTTTAATCATAAGCTTACTTCATTTTGATCAGTTTAAATGAAAACAAGAGTTGTTATCTTAAGCTTTTCAAGTAAACGTATCTAGATATTTGCACTGGGAAAAATAATGGGGATCAACATCACTTTTTTTGCGGTGTGATCAGAAGGTACAATAAAAGTTTTTTTTCTGTGGTTGAGATCAGAGCTATTCAATCTATCTTTTTTTTTGTAATATTAATAAAAAAGTAATGGATATCAGTTAAAAGGTATATTTTCAATCTTTAAAGTGTCGGTACTCCAATACAACTCATTGTTTGCTTCCTAGACATTTACATTTAGAGAACTTGTTGACTTTTAAAACTGTTAGCCTAAATGGAATTTTTGTTTACTGAAAGTGTTTTTTCCCCCCAGGAAGACTTTTTGTCAGCTGAACAATCATTATTTCGTTAAACAGCAATGCAACACATTGAATACACTGTACTTCTATCCCTCACAGCCTCGTTTTCATTCCTGTCAGAAACGGGTCTATACCAGGGAGTGGTCAAAACATACGACACCCCTCCTTCTGCAGGCAATATAGAAAAAACATTAGAGATGTGAAAACTGAAGTGCTATTTAATTGTTAGTGGTGGCAAAGGGCCACAATAACACCTGTTAACCACATTTCTGAACAAGGTTCACCTGTCCTCTCATTAAAACTGCATAACTAACTGTCCAGGTGGCTGGCCTGGTGGCCCCGTGGCCAGAGGAGTGCTGTTGGGTCGGTGTGATGGTGGTAGAGGGTTTCTGAAGGCCAGGCCTGGCCGGAGCTGGCCTCTGTGGGGGCCGTTTGACCATCTGGAGGGTGTCAGGGACATTTATTTATACTTTTATTGCATAACCTTTTACGGGACGTAAAACAGAGTTTGGGCCGTACAAGCATATTATATCATAGCAGTCTTTACTTACACACTATTTGTTACCGCATACATTAAAGCTATCATATTAATATAGGACTAAAATATAATGAATAGTTAAATATTAAGCTTTCAGCATTAGTGAGGAGTATGCATATTAGAACGGAAGTATTTAGTATTAGTATAAAACTTTTAAGCTTTATATTATCATTTTGTTTTTCATATAGGCTTACACATAAATTTAATAATAATAACATTTTTAATGGTTTTGTTAGTTGACGATGCATATCAAGGTTTAAACATTAAAATTTTTTAAATCTTTTAATTTTAATATACTTTTTGTTGATGTAATATGTTACTAAAACTTTTTTTCTTTCTATAGTACTAAATATTAATAAAATATAATTTCTTAGCATAATTACTGTAGCTCACTAAATATCACAAAGCCATTTGAAATGTATTTATTAACATGTATTATGTAAAGTTTAAATCATTGTATAAAATATTATAAAAAGCGTAGTGTTTTTTATAGTACTGAATACTTCCTCCTGTTCTAATGTACGATACGTAGTCATCTCAAAGTAAACCATTCAAAGTATATTCATTAACATTTTTACATTTATCTTAAAGTTTTTTTCTTTTAATTTAATTATATTAAAATATATATATAAATCTCAGTGTGTTTTTATACTAATGATGAATAATTCATTCTGTTCTATATTCAACTATAAGTAAGCCATTTGAATTAAATTTTACATGAATATGTATGTGAAGCTTGATTTATTTTGCTCTGTTTAATTTGACAAAACCAAACAGGATACAGTACATGCGTTTGACTCCGTCAGATAAACTTGACTTTTAGCTGATTTGCTGCTTACTTGTTTTCTTACTTTTGTCTTCCCATCAGTTTCAGGAGCGTTCCACTTAGGCCTATTTAGTTAGTCATCTCAGCATGCGGCATTTGAGTGCACTTTCCTGCAGGTGGCTTTTCTTTGTAGATTAATTACCCAGAAGCCTTTGCGAGGATAATTACGGCCCGGTCCATGGCCACTTGTGTTGGGTGTGCTTTTTTAGCGGGGTGTAGTACCTCTTCCCTTCTCTCTACCCCTCTGAAAGTGTCTGATTCTCCAAGCCGCAGCTATTCCTCCCCCCAACATCATCAACTTACCAGGATGTTTTGAAGTAGTCTGGTCTGCCATAATTACAGGCAGTTATAAAGGCGGATTTCACATGTACAGCTGTGGCATTTGCAGAAAGGGAGGCTGTCTCATCTGCATAAGAATGGAGAGATAAGAACACATTGTATTGCCAGCACAGAATAATGGGCTTTAAAAACTACAACAACAGAGCTTCATGCTTTATGTTCCAGAAGAGAAGACGACAAATTCTTAATATACTTTGTGCAATGGTTTTATTGATAATTCAGATAGTGAAATCAGACTCCAGCAGAATCACCACCATTTGTCAAGTAGACATTATTTAGTATTTCATGTAGAAATTAACATAAATATATACTGTACACTGCCATTTAAAAGTTTGGGATCAGTAAGATTTTTTTATTTTTATATAATTAATTGAAATTTACTATTTTAATTAAATGCTGTTCTTTTAAACTGTCTATTCAACAAAGAATCTTGAAAAAAATAAATAAATCACAGTTTCCATTAAAGAATTAAGCAGCACATCTGTTTTCAATATGAATAATAATACGAAATGTAACTGGTATATTTGTATATTTATGGTAGAGGTTTATTGAGTCTTGGAGAGCTGTCCGCATGGCTCACCTCACAGGTCAGAGTGAGCAGATGCAAACACACACCTCACACTTGCCTCATCTGACCTCACACTCTGTTTCCATCCACTGACTGCATCTCCAATGCTTCCATAGGGTTATTTACAAATCGAGTGGGCCTTTGGTAATATCTTATGTCTTTGTATTTTGTAAATGGTGCATCTTTTTAAAAAAAAAAGCTTTTCACTCTATTATGTGACATAGTTAAACCTAAAAGACTAATGACATTTATCGATATCAAGAATGAAACTGAGCGATTATGTACATGCATTTGCATATAATATAGACATTTGCTAATTTGCTTCCTTTGTCAATTGTTGCAGTTTTGGAGTCTTTTTCTTAAATTTTCTAATTTAGTAGATGAGGTTAAAGAATTCCGTGATCTATTGTATAGGATGAATCATGCTTGACCCCAAGCCCCCGTGGCCATGCACTTTTTAAAAAGTTTTCTTTGTGCCATATTTTTGTTTTATTTTACCTTTGCTGTTAACTCATTACCAGTGGTTTAGAGGAAATATGTACCCAGGTATTCATTTTAATAGTTTGTTTTTGTGCACGTATAATGGATCAGATTATATTGAAATATACTCTTAAAAAATGTCCTTATTGGCATTTATGGTTTAATGAATTATCTTTATCATCCATGGAACCTTTCATTTACATTTATGCATTTAGCGGATGCTTTGTTTTATTTGTATATTGTAATTTCTAACAAAGAAAAACATATATATCCATATAATATTCATAATACACAGTACTAAGTTAGACAGTTAGATTAGAAAACAAGACAGAGAGGAAGAGGTTCCTCTCTAAAAAGGTTCTTTAAAGTGGTATATACAGTAGTATATAGTTCTAAGGTCCCTTGTAGTACAAACAATAGTGGTAACACTTTAGTATAGGGACCAGTTGTCACTACTTGTTGCTTATTAGCATGCCTATTATTAATATGTTGGCAGTTTACTAGTACTTATAAAGGACATATTCTGCATGACCATATTCCACATCCCTAATCCTACCCAATACCTAAACTCAGCATCTACCTTACAGCAAATTAAGCAGCAAATTAGCAGTTTATTGAGGTAAAAGTCATAGTTTATGGTTTGTTAATGGCAAGAATTGGACCTTACACATCAGAGAAAATTCTAGTGTGCTTGCAGATTTTGTTTTTAGTGTGTATGGACAGTATGTATTTTCCAGACAGGTGAAAGTAATCTTTTTTCATTCTTGACTGAGAGAGTCTTTCACTTAGACTGCAGAGCTGGACAGTAAGTCAGTATGCTGGTTAAGTTTAGAGTTATTGAAGTTGTTTACTGGTGTAGCTGTGAGCTATGAGCGAGAGAGAAAAAAAACAAGCATTCTCCGCTTTCTTGCAGTGGTTGTTTTTGTGAGACAGAAGGAACTCTAATGGGACCGAATTACTTTTTTATATTTTAGCATAGGATTTTTGTTATGAGCACTCATCGGTGACATCATCGGTTTTAGCAGGGTGGACATTTCTGCACTCCACAAATGTCTAGAAATGCTAAGCATGTAAGACACAAAAAGAAATGATAAAGTCTTGAATCGTTATATTACTCGACCATGTGCATTCGACCATTAATTTCTTGCTTCAGATATTTGCATTGCCACAGTTGTCATTTTTCTCAGAATTCTTATTGGGCATTTGTTGCTTCTGAGATGTTGTACATTGTATTGATTTACAGCATGAGGAGAACAGAACTTTTTCTATTTTTTTTAGGAAGAGAGTCAATAATTTGTGGTTGTGAGAGCACACTTATACTTGTTATATCTGTGGCAGTATTTTTGAAAATTAAATGTATAGGGGAACATTTTAAGATGTAATTTGCACCAACCAGAAGTTATTTTTTAATGAGAATTGGCGATTTAATGTGGCTTGGTGTGAGGTTCTGCAGCTAAGCAAAGTATGATCAAATTTTATAAAACTTCAGTGTTGCTTCCAGTGCATGCTTATTGAATTCTGAAAGCTTCAGTCCCAATTCATCGACAGATTTTTCATTTTTGGTCAACTATTCAAGTTGTAGAGGTGTAACTTAATTAACAGTGAAAGTCAATGAGAAATCCTCAAAAGTATAAGTGCATATGATTCTGTGTGAGCTGGTGTCTAAGTAACAGTGCTTTGCCCTGGATCACAGGTGCCCTCCTGACCATCTGAAGGGCTCTCAGTATCTAAACACTCTGTGTCCGGTGCAGTGCGTTTCCTATTCACAGCCAGCCTGCTTTGTACAGGGCTATCAATATTAATGCAGTTGTCTCTACAGAAACCAGCGGTAGCATCAGAGAAGCTCCTCTCTGTCATTCTAACACTGAATAGAGATGCACTTGCATTAAATCGCCAATCAGCATTCAGCTTTACACATGGTCATTAAATGCTGAAATAATATGAATACCCTAGGAATATTTATTGCTTAAGAATCCAGCTTGTTGTCAGTTAATCAAATTCATTGCTTTGATGCATGCATGCAGTTTATGTGTTTTGTCTGTGACATTTTTTATGTAATACAATTCTTTATTCAGTTCTAGTTCATTTTGACAAATTAGATTTGGTGTGCCTCAGCATGTTAAATATATATATTCTTATTTTTGGTTATATATATTTTATAACATTCTGTAATAAATTCTATTAGTACTATTGTTGCTATTACTGTTAGTTTGATATAGATAGCTTTTTAATTTTGTAAAATACATTTATACGTAGGCACCATTTCTGTTTGACAGCAACACTAATTTTTAGCATTTAAGCCTTAGTCTACAGATCAAAAGATTTTTAAGATCACGAGAAACCTAAATTCATTCAAGTATGTCCAGAATTTTGTGTATAACCACAATATTAGATCAATATCAAAAACCACCACTTCTGTTGTTCAGCATTGTTGTTTCCCTCTCGACAGCAACATTCATTCCAACAGTACACATGAAAAGAAAACGCACACACACGCACAAAAACTCAACTGGAGCTACAGGTTTCTGTATTTGAAGTGCAGTAAAGGCAAAACCACTCAAACATTTTGATAAACACACACCATTAGTGTTGCAAGTGAAGTGGAGTGCTGGTCAATATGGGCCTGCCCCCTCATTAGAGAACACGCACTCCTCGTCTGCCAGACCTCCACAGATAAAAGGCTTCTCTCTCTCTTTCTCTCCATCAGCCTCTCATATGTCTGCCTCAGCAATTACCTGCTACCCAGCACTGCCACTGCCCACAGAAACCCCAGCCCTATTAACTACACACATTGTTTTTTTTTTTCTTTCTTCAGAATGTTGTACCTAAAATTTCCTGTTATCCTTTCTTTATTTGACTTTCTGTACTGTAAGCCCTTGTTTATATATGTAAATTTTAGTTTTTGTACCTCAGGGTACTACTGCTCCAGTTTTACCTTTGTACCTTTTTTTCTGAGATTGACTTAATGGTGGTTTTATACACTGTATATGGTGTTTTTTTAATATTGATCTAATATTTAGATTATATAAACCCAAATATCTGGGCAGATTTGACTGAATTTAGGTTTCAAAAATGAAAAATATGAATTTATTTACAAAACTAAAAAGGCAAGTAAAATATAGTAACATATAGTATATACCATAAAATATTATATAGTAAAATATTTGATATAGTATAAAATATAGTAAATTATTATATATATTACTATATAGTTTACTATAGTAATATACTATATTACTATGGTAAACTATTTATATAGTAAAAGATTTTATAATTTTTATTATATTTTATTATTATTATTTGGTCTGTCTATATGCACAAATTTCAAATTTGTTCTTAGAATATTAAATTCTTAGACTTTATTTTATATATAATAAATCAAATAAAATGCCTACTAAAAACATTACATTCATTGCAGTTAATTTCTTAATTGTATTCTTAATTCTGACCATGGTCCACAAAACCATTAGGATCAGTTTTTTAAATAAATTAATAAATAAGCTTGCCATTCATGTACGGTTAATTTTTTTCCATTCATTGTTAGGATAGGAAAATATTTGTCTGATATACAACTATTTGAAAATCTGGAATCTGAGTGTGCAAAAAAAAAAAAAAAAAAAAAACTATTGGGAAAATCGCCTTTAAAGTTCTCCAAAAAATTCTTAAGAAAGCATATTACTAATCAAAAATTAAGTTTTGATATATTTATGGTAGGAAATGTACAAAATATCTTCATGTAACAGGATCTTTAATTAATATACTAATGATTTTTGGCATAAAATAAAAATGTATCATTTAGACCCATACAATGTATTGTTGACTATTGCTATAAATACACCCCAGCAACTTATGACTGGTTTTGTGGTCCAGGATCACAGTTGTAATTGTAATTAATTTCTTTAACTGGTTCTGTTTTTTATGTCTGAACACAGGTTCATATATTAATATTTAACTTATCATAGAGGTTCAGAGAGGTTCAGCTAGACCATGTCTTTGACACCACATGCTGAAATTATACTTTAGACGCAATTACATAAAAAATACTGGGATCATGTTCATATATAACACTGACATGCATTTTTCAATGTCTTTCTTTTTACATTTTTTTTTTTTTTTTTTTTTTATACTTGTTGTGATCTAATTACATGCCTGATTAGACAGAACATAATCATATTTGGGACCTCAGCCAAATGAACTAGAGTTTCTCTCAGGGATGGCAGAATGACTTGGCTACAAAATATGCTCTAAATCCTAATCTTGCAATCCACCAAATGGAACTGTATTCCATTTTGTTTGTTTTGCCGTGAAACTGGAACAAACATCAAGAACATTAGTGCTGAAATTGAAATGAATGCAATTTACATTCATTGTGCTGGTGAAATGCTTGCTTTGTGGATGAATTGAGAGCTGAAATCATTTCAGGAGAAAGACAGCGAGGAGGGGAGAAGAGACGGCAAAGATTGGGAGGAAGTGAGAGCTAGAGACATAACCTGTCTGTAGATCATAGATATGAGCTGAATAGAGCCATAGGAAGAGGGATGAGTGAAGGAGTTAACAAAAAAACAAAAAAAAAATTAAAGCCAGGGTTGATCCAGTGGAAGACAGTTATGATTCCCCACCAAAACATCAAGATCTTTCAAGACAAAACAATCAATACCATCCAAAATACGAGCGTGGAAGGACTTTTTATATAGATGCTTTGTGATGAGTGAAGCATTTGTCTGTACGTAAACATGAAACTTATTGCGTGAATGTAGTCGTGAATGACCTACGATTTTGCTTAGTGAGGTGAAACAAAAAAATCTCCTTTGAATCGATCTCCTCCTGCTGATGAAGAGAGGCCTCCTCTGCAAACACCTCCGTCTCCAGAGGTTTCTCCTCAGTCCTAATCAAAATTTTTATGTTGGCTTTGGGTCTGTTATCTGAAATTGGGTTTATGCTAAAATGGAAAAGTAACTACTGAGCTTTGAACCAGAGAATGCTAAGTGAAAACAAAGACCCAGAGGGCATCTAGAGCAGTGAATGTAAGTGCACTACCTGTCTGCCTGGCATTACACTGCCTGCCTGTCTAACTCTAAAGAGAGTTTATTTTTATTATATATTTTGATTTTCAATTATAATTATAATATACTTATTATAATTTAAATAATCATTTATTTTAATAATAATAATTAACATGATCAGTTTTCAAATATCCAAGACATTTTATTTCGTTATTTTTTTCTTTGTGTGGCAATCATTTTGTAGAATGAGCAATGAGTTTTATGTGATGGAAAATGTATCTGACAAAGCTGACCCTCTCAAGTGTTGCTGAGAACATGGAATTGAACATAATAGCTTTGCCCTTTAAACTTCTCAGAAACGATATGACTGCCTAAATGCAAGTTCCTGCATTGTTCATCTAGTATGTGCTAAAGTCTTTGTCTTTTCTGACATTCTTCCTCCATCTTTAAATGGATTGTTTTGTCTGACTGTGTTTTTCAGTTCTTGACAGCAGAGAAAAGCACCATTTTCTTAAAATGTGAAACTATGCTGTTTCCTGAGAGTTTTAGAGTGTGACTGAAGCTCAGGAAATCTATAGAGCTCAAAAATTTGGACGGTCAGGGCAATGAGCTTTATACATGCATGAACTGTCAATCAAAAGAATTGTTAAAACTACTAATAAATTGTAATTTAAATTTAAGAAATGCAAAAGTTTTTGTTTGACAATTTATGTTTATGTAGATTACTTTTCAAGTATTTAATTGCAAGCGTTAAGATGGAAAGAAGATGAGAAATGTCTAGTTTATATTAATACTGTTTATAAAGATATTTAGCCAAGATTTATCATTGTCAGTTAATTTTTTTTTTTCTTAAGGTGAAGACAGACAGACAGAGAAGACATACAAATAAAAAATACATAATTTGTTTATATAAATATTGAAAAATGTAATTTCATAAAATAATTATATATATAAATTAAAATTATATATACAATTTAAATATCATTTTAGTTTTGTATATACTATATTTAAATACAAACACACAACTAAAATTATATATATATACACACACACACACACACACACACACACACATATGCCTATGTATAATTAAAAAATTACATAAATAATATATGTGTGTTTTGTTTAATAGTTAATAGTAGTTAGTAAATTTAAGCTTTTTTTGGTTAGTGTGGACTCTTACCCCCTGCTAAGAATACTCAGTTTCCGTAGAGCCCTTAAGGGCCTATATGTGAATAATGAATTGTGGTAGCAGGGCGAAAAGCCTCCCTCCTGTGCAATTGCATTTGTGTTTATCCCAGGAGAGAGCTAGTTTGGCTGTTCATAGCACTGCCCTCGCTGATCACCCCCATGTCTCATAATGTCTGCCCCGCAGCGGCATATGGTTGAGGGAGCGACTGTTTGACCTGTCTGCTATATAAACCTATATGCTAGCATGTCCAGGTCTCCCATGGTCAGCTGTTTTTATCTGTCCAACAGAGATGAGCAGATTCAGAGTTAACAGAAGGATGAGTTTTGAAAGTTTATCCCTACATGGCTTCAGACCTGTCAGTCTCACCTTTTTTCTGCTTTAGAGAAAGAGCGGGAAAAAAAAACAAACAAACAAAAAAACCTGAGTGTGCTTGTTTCAGTCTGGGCCTCTATTTCTGAAGTACCCTTCAGTACCTAATGTTGAGCCTCAGGCTTTGTGACAGGGGCACACACTCAGCTAAAAGAAAGAACTTAAGCTGTCCTCTGAGTGGCTCTGGCCTTTTTATTTGGTGGACAGCTGTAGAAATTTGGGTTGTCCTGGTGTGGCTTACTGTCAGAAAGCTGAGTTCTAAATAGTCCTCCATCCAGCGAGCTTGCATTTAAGCAGTTAAATAAATTTCTGATGTGTAAAGAATTTAATAGTTACCAACCTCCCTTCATGTCCACAGTAAATCATAAATCTTGACTACTACTAACCCTGCTGATGTTATTAACAGCCGCAATTCTCATAAACATGCATTAAAAGCTTGTGTACATTCTCAGTGGATGAGTAAAGAGTGACATTTTAATTCTGTTTACAGTAGATGTTTCTTCTATGGTCTGTGCAGTCGGATGGTCACAGAAAAATCAAATCATAACCCAGACATTTTCCATAGCTTTTCTTTTTATTAATGCTTGAAAGGTCTCAGGTATATTGTCTCAATGTGGAACAAATTCCCTTCAAGGTTTGTTGGTTTAGCCACAAGTTAGCTTTTGTTTTGAAATTCTTTTTCAAAAAGTGAACAGGGTCTGTTTGCACTAATCAGCATTTGGCCACAAGAATTCAGTGTCACATTTGCCAAGTCAGCTTGGTATTTATTGTACCTCTGGGCCATTTTGCAAAATAGAAAAGTACCTCCACCTCGTCTCTCTTCAAACTTTCAAGTAATTTTTTTTTTTTTTTTAAATCCTGTAAAGCATTCAGACACAGTTACTACTTTGAAGTAATTAAAAATGTGTTGTTTCTGCATCATCCAGTTTTAGTATATGTTAGTGGCCCAGTGTTTATGTAGTTTTGCATTTTGCATTTAGAAATGTCAATAAACATTCACATTTCTCAGAAATATAATTTTGCATATTTGTACAATGCATTTCGAAAGTTCAGTTTTGTTTTTTGGGGGGTTTTTATGTGGCATATTTGTTCAATGTCTGTCTGTACAATAAACAGTTCTGGTACTATGTTGATTTAGTTGATGTAAATGCATTAGTGTATAAAAGTATTAACTTTTTGGCATTCTTTTGAAAAAGTTTAGATGCCCAGAACCTTTACTTCTCTTTTAAATATCAACATAATGTCTGAATAACTGATAATCCTGTTACAATAGTTTAAAAAGGAATGCATTGTTTTAAAAAAATTCTTTTTTTTTTTCTTTTTTTTTTGCTGCATATAGGCCTTTACTCAGATCAGAATGTGGCTTCCCCAACGTTTCTCCAAATCTTCCAATGGCCCTCCATTCGCTTGATCAGATTGACCCATTTCCTCAGTGCCTTGATGCAGAAAGCTGCAGAGCTGAGAGCACTAAGCGGTTAATCCTTTTATGTAGTGATTTTGACTCCTCGTGGGGATGAAATGGAATGTGTATTTGAAGTACTTGTGAATATGCAGAAGGACTGTTGCATTGTTATTTTAACGTCCTCTCCCTTATTTCCTCCTAGGGCAAGCTGTGAATTTTTCTTCATTAAGTATTCGACTGAGGGCTGACTATCAGTCTCAATGCTCCTGAATGCTGACTGATTTGATGGGAAGCGACTCCTTTGGCCAGTTAGTTATGTGCAGTCCTGGGCCTTCTCTGACTGCTTACCAAGATCCCCAGAGGGAGGGCCGCTAGGACATGACCATATTCTCAACTTCTGCTTGTACCGAACAGGCAGAGATAGAGAGAGGCATGGCTAATCAGGACTGTCTTTCTCCAGCTGTCTGAGCTGGTAGCGCACAACAGTCAATCTGTCTCTGATTTTGTCCAATTCACGTCCACACAGAGCGATTGACCCTTTTATGCAGCGCACCGCGTCCACCCAAGAGTCATCAGGGACATGAACGGAGCAGCGGGGTTACTTACCTCATGATTACCCCTCGTCTTTAAAGCGGAGAGATGCCTTGTAGTTGAACTTTGAAGTTGAACTTAAAAAGCAGAAGGGGAAAGCAGAGAGATGGGGCCCGGCTGCTGAAAGGCAGAATGCGTCATCAGGCATGTAAAAAATACGGAGAATAATAATAATGTGCAACGTGACACTGAGTTACTCTTCAAGTAAATTAAACTAATAAAGTAAAAAAAAAAAAAACTTAGGTTGAAAGGCCTGAAGATTAAGCTTTATGACAAACTTTTTTTTTTTGCTGTTGTCTGACTCATTTTTGAATTTACTAAATTATTGTGAACCTTCACACGTAACAGAATGACCATGCTTCTCACGGTCATGAAAAACCTGGAAATATGGGAACATTTTAAATTGGTGTTTTTCAGGCCTGCAGAAATCATGGAAAGTTTTATAGTAAAAAGAAAATAAAATATTTGCTGTTACACATTATATTAAAAATTAATATAACGTTAAGAATTATTCACATTATATTAAGAATTAATTTCTAAATATAACGTGTGTGAGTGTGTGTGTTTGTGTGTGTGTGTATATATATATATATATATATATATATATATATATTTAGCAAAGCAACTTACAAATGAGGACAATAGAAACAATCAAAACCAACAAAAAAGCAATATGTTAGTGCTGTGATAAGCAAGTTTTTTTTTTAAATAAATAAAATGAAAACAAGTAGATGGAATAGAAAGAAAATGGAGAACGCTACTGTTAATATATTTTTTAAATAAATAAGAAGACAAGTTGAAAGAATAGAAAATAAATAGAGAACCCTAGTGGGGTTTGGAGGGTCATTTTTGTATTAATTCTTTAATATATATATATTTATGTAAAATGAAAAAAATCTGCACAGTTCATAGAAAACTCTAGGTTATGGGCTTAACATCCGTCCAAAAAATGAGGGGTGGCAAACTCTTAGTGGGCTTTTAATCCGAACAGACTCGGTCCAGAGATGGGGAACATTGGAACAGGCCCATAGTCAGTCTTGGACTATAACCAGCTATGCTGCACCACAGGAAACAAAGCAGTGACCTGTCAAGTTACTCTTTCTTTAAAGAGAATGTGTGCACATGGATGGAGCGCATGTGTTACTGTCTTATTGTTGCCGCAAGTGGTGTGATATATATGCAGAGAGATGTGGGGGCATATGGGTTGGATGTTGGAGCAGTAGCTTTAGGTCATAGACCAAGTGTTCAGTGTCCTATTTTAATCCGAACCCCTCACTTCTGCTGGCTGCTGCTGCCGGCGCCTGTAAATCCCACCCAAGCGATAGCAAATTTAAATCCACTTAATTTAGCACCTAATCCCCCCCTCCTCCGACAAAATTTTAGAGATTGAGATTTAAGGATTAGCAGATAAATGGACAGGAAAATGGAGCTTGCACATGTTTTTCAAGCTCAAGTCATAGCACAGCAATCAGTTATTAAAATACTGTTGCTGCTGGAGTGCACTTGGATGACCAGACTTTTTATCCTGCCAAGGAACCAAAGTAATTTCTGGGAACTCTCTTTTGGGAAATTGTCTTTGCATTGACTTCCCTTTTATAACAGAACATGTTTGGGATTTTGACACCCTGACCTGCTTTGCTGCTTACTTTAGGTGATTGGCAATGTGTGATGAAAATCCTTTCAGATGTTCTGACCAATGGCTGTGTATCTAGACTGTGGTTGTACAGTTTGAACTTCATCACTCGTTTTGATTTTCTAGAAAAGGATTTAACCTTTACGCCAGGCTTCCATCTGAACTTAATCCAAAGATTGAGTCACGTGACTTAATATAAAAATGCTCAAACTATTTTCTGAAAGAGGTTACATTATATTCTTTCATAGCAGTTTTTCGTTGATATCCACTTAATACATTAGTTTCTTATGCCCAAAGTAGTCTGAATCTACATTTGCATGACAAGTTTATATTATCTGTGTAATGTTCTTCTGGATATAAACAACTCCTGTTATGATTAGCTAACATTCTGTGTTCTAGTGTTCTTGTTGCTGTTGTTTATCAGACCAGCATGTGTTCATTAATGGTTCTCATTCGTGCATTAAGTTTGGACAAAACACTGTAAAATACAGTGTTTAGCTCTTACTGAATCTACTGTGCAGAGCAGGGGCTGACTAGTGTGATCAAACTCTTCATAGACTCTTTTGAGACGGTTCTTTAGTGATTAAAAACCATAAAGTGCAGCAAGTATAGTCCAAATGATTCCTAAATGAATGACTTCTCATTTTTAAAGACTTAGTGATTCAAAACCATAAAGTGCAGCTAGTATAGTCCAAATGATCCCTAAATGAATGACTTCTAGGAACCAATCATTTTTAGTGTATCAATAACTATTTAGTGCCACCAGTGCAGTCCGGTTTTCCAAACAAGTGGCTCTTATGAATCTGTTCTTTTTAGTGAATCAAAAACATACAGTGTGACCAAAACATTCATTCTGGTTAAATCTAAATCAAAACTTGGAGTCATACAGCTCTTTGTGTCCTACAATGTTGTCAGTTTGTGGTTATATAGGCTTATACTTTTGCAAAGACTAAATGAAGTTTAATTGCCTTAATCGAGGTTTGTGATTGTTAATTGTGAACTGTGATTTTAATCACTTGGTCTGCTGGACAGTGGAATTAATGGCTGTTAATGCAAATTACTGCTGTTGTCAAACCTCAGCTGAACTAGACTCCACAGATCTTTTTAGTGAATCAAAAACATACAGTGTGACCAGTTTAGTCATATTCTGAACATATGACTCTGAGTTGGTTCTTTTGAGTGAATCAAAACCACAGCGCATACAATTTACAGTAATTCCACACATATTGTAAGAGTTAAAGTTTTTATTTGAGTGGTAATTCATTTGGCATTGTGTAGCTAAAGATTTGATATAAAAATGAATGAATAGTGTTCACATTTTTGTTTTAGTATTGGTGTCTAATATAGTCAGTAGTTAAGCCCAATTATTGAATTTCCTTTATGTTGTCTCAATAGCATCAATACAAATTTTGAAAGACTTTCTGTGTATTTATTACTAAAATAACCTTATTTGGCTAAAAGTAACTAAAATAATTAATTATTATGATTTCCATTCCTAATAGGCTCATATATAAATATGGGCGGTGATGTGTTAATGCACTCATGGTTCAGAATGACTTAGATTTCAGCTTTGATTCTATAAGTGGTCTGGGTGGATTTTATGTGTTATCTATCCTTTAATATGTGTTGATCATTCAGTTCCTCTGGGCCTGTTTTCTCATCTTGCTGGTACACATATTGTATGGCCACAGCCTCCATTATTCCAGAGACATGTGTTTAGCATTGAGGCAGCTCTACACCTGTCTTAGCTGTTGCAGCAGCTTGTTGTGGGCCCTGGGCTGCTGGGGGTCTTCATGGGTCTCTGCAGGCCGCAGACATGTCTCTTGGCTGCTGGCCCTCTCAGGATAGATTAGCCCTGGGGTAAAATAGAGCCAGACACAACCAGGTCGATGCCAACTTGGGAGCCATGTCCATGTGATACCATCAGGGGCTGCTTGCATGAACAATTGGATCTGAATATAATACATTATTATTATATCTTGGTAGTATGATCTAATTTTGAAGAACATTGACAGTTTTGCATTCAGGCAGTTGGTCTCTTCCGTCCTTGTGATTCTTTTGAGTATATGTGTACACTCTAAGAAGTGGGGTTATTTTAGGACAGGACACAGGGTGTCTGAAATGTTCAGTCGAACCCACCTACTGTCAGATTCACCTCGGCTGCTCTTCACACCACAGCCCAGCACAGCCGAGAGCAGAAAATACTTCAGTGCCATCACAACCCATATGTAGTGTAACCCTATCATTTTGGTTTATAGGGACTTTGAACATGTTTCAAAAGAACATTATCTGGAACAACCCCGGGTTCTTGTGGGGTTTCAACATGCAACCATTTAGCTACTAGTCCAGATATTTAACCACTAGGCTGCTGATACAAACAACATAGTAACAGTTTTGATTTTTGCTCATAGGCTCTTGAAATTAAAGTAAGACATTATTGGAATTTATATCAGTGGGCCTTATAAAATGAAGCACATTTTGCATTCTGGGCAAATCTAAATCAAAACTTGCAGTCATACAGCTCTTTGTGTCCTACAATGTTGTCACTTTGTGGTACTATAGGCTTATGCTTTTGCAAAGACTAAATGAAGTTTAATTGCCTTAATCGAGGTTTGTGATTGTTAATTGTGAACTGTGATTTTAATCACTTGGTCTGCTGGACAGTGGAATTAATGGCTGTTAATGCAAATTACCGCTGTTGTCAAACCTCAGCTGAACTAGAGTCCACAGATTTTCATAACAGTAAGTGTTTTTTTGTCTGTACTGTCAGTGTGTATGCTGAGTTGTCCATTATTATTCATTTTCAGCTACTTTTTGTGTAGCATGTGCCATTATTTATATATATATATATCTATATATATATATATATATATATATATATATATATAGATATATATATATACATACATACTACATTTGTGGTCAGTCAAATTTTGAAAACATTTTAAAAAGTTTTATTATGCTCACTAAAGCGGCAATTAGTTTGATCAAAAATACTGTAAAAACAGCAATATTGTTGAATATTATTACAAGTTTTCTGTATTAATATCTTGTAAAATGTCATTTATTTCTGTAACGGCAGAGCTGAATTTTCAGCAGCCATTAATCCAGTGTTCAGTGTCACATAGAAATCATTCTAATATGCTGAATTGTCTCTCAAGAAACATTTTTTTATTATTATCAATGTTGAAAACTGTTGTGCTGCTTAATATTTCTGTGGAAGCAATGATACAGGATTCTTTAAACAGAATGTTTAAAAACAACATTTGTTTGAAATGGAAAAGTTGGTAGTATTAATAATGGTTCATAAACAGTGGTAAAAGTGCTTTACATTGAAAAATTAAGTCTGAGATGCTAAATGTGAATTAAAAAATTAAAACGGTTATACATATATAGGAATTCACATGGTTATGAACTGCTTCCCATACTGTATGTTTTTGTTGTTTATGTCAAAGGCTGTGTGTCCAATGAATAAATGAATGTTAATTTTAAAGATCTATTAAATTGAATGAATGAATATATATGATATATATGAATATATAATGAAAAATGAAATAATTCAGCGAGTAAGGTAAATTACAGCATACTGCTTAGTCAGAGACTGCACATGTATAAAGATCTGCTTACAGCCTGGACTTGAATGTGGCTACTGTTGACATCTTGTGGAATCTTATTTTTCCAGTCGGGCAGGGGGAGGAAAGAAGGTCTTCATGCCTGATTACTAATAAAAATTTGCCGGGAGTATCAACTCAGGGGGCTGATGTTGCCGAAGTGACAGAGCCAAAATAGCTAATCTTCACAGTCGCAGTTTCAAGCACTTAGTTTCTCAGTTGTCTGTGAAATAAGCTACTCCATTTCCCTGCACTCTGCTCTCTCTCTCTCTCTCACACACACTTCCCTGCACTCTGCCCCCTAATACTGAATATTTTAATAACTTATTTAGGTGGGCATGCCTTTAGAAAAGCAAGGCTAGAGATCATCTCTTATGTAGTCTACCTAAAAGACTAGTTCCAAAATTAAATTATCTCATTATTTATTTAAATGTCATTACAAACCCATATTAATGACTTTTATCAAGGCACATTTTTGAAGAATATACTGGTCATTCTGTTCAATATAATAAAGATAATATACTCTTAAAATAGTGTAACCTTCTAACAGCACTGTTTTGTTTTACCCCTCAGGATGTGGAGATCCGAACAAATGCAGCGCTGTACCTCCCTCAGATCAGTGAGCTGCTGAACCGGGTTCCCCGACAGATGCTGCTGCTTCTGAAAACCAACGACCTGCTGAGAGGCATCGAGACTATCCTGCAGACTAGAGCCAGCTCCAGCTCCTTCATCAATATGTCCCGCTGCTGTACTCGTGCCATTGCCAGGTAAGACATCAGTGACAATAAAGTGGTTGCCATTTCATTTCTCAAGAATGGATAGATAGATAGATAGATAGATAGATAGATAGATAGATAGATAGATAGATAGATAGATAGATAGATAGATAGATAGATAGATAGATAGATAGATAGATAGATAGATCTTTATCACAGAATTCTGAAAAAAACCTTTATCATGATTTTCACAAAAAATATTAAGCAGCACAACTGTGTTCAACATTGATAATAATATGAAATGTTTCTTGAGAACCCAAATCAGCTTATTAGAATGATTTCTGAAGGATCATGTGGCACCAAAGACTGTAATGATGCTGAAAACTTAGTTTTTAACGTCTCAAGAATAAGTTATTTTTTAAATGAATTTAAAAATAAAAATAGAAAATGGTTATTTTAAATCATAATAATACTTATAAAATGTCATAATATTAGTGTTTTACTGCATTTTTTCAAATAAATGTGGTCTAATAATTATTTAATACTGATTTATATATATATATATATGAATTAAATTTTATATATATATATATATATATATATGTATATATATATATATATATATATACACACACACACACACACACACACACATATATATATATGAAGAGTTTATTTGCAAAAACATACATTTTTAAATTTTTTAAAATTGTGTGTGTGTGTGTGTGTGTGTGTGTTATTTATTTTATTTTGTGTGTGTGTGTGTGTGTGTGTGTGTGTGTGTGTGTGTGTGTGTGTGTGTGTGTGTGTGTGTGTGTTACTTAGCTGTATTTTTTTAACCTAATCAAAATAACCTAACTGCAGTTTGTTTAAAATTAATTGGAATGCACAATGAAAAAACATGATTTTTGAAACTCATCTGTTTTTTATATTAATTCTTTCTTTCTTATAAGTCTCTTCTCTACAATAGTAAGGTTCTGCCGTATTCAATGCCACATTACTTGAATAGTCACAAGGTTAGAGTTTCAGCAGCCGAACAAACCGGTTCCCACACATTAGGAGTGTGTCTGCTCTTAAATCCCTCATTCTCTCTGTTCAGTGGGCTCTCATTGGCTCATCTCTGCATGATCTGCTGTGGAGCTCAAGTCCCTGGTGTCATCTCAGTGCTCAAAGACAGTGTCATCTCTCTCACACCAGTAACCCACAGACACTATCCCACGCACCGCAGGAACTCTCGTTCATTTAAGCGGACTCTGTGGGATCTCACAGATCATTTAAATGCACTCAGACACACAGCCCCTCACTCCAGCCTCCCCCACCCTGAAATGAATGTCACTATATTGTACTACATTGTACTTTCCAGAGCAGTGAGCAGTGATCATATTGATTTATTCTCACCATTCTAATGAAGAACACGATGATTGGAGGAGAAAATCGTTCGGATTTGAAGGAGGGCTCCTGATAGTTGTCAGCGCAGAGACGCTCACGTCTGCTCGTAAAGGATTTCAGCACGATACAGAAAGAAAGAAGCACCCAGACATGAAACTCAATGTCGTCTGCCTCAGCGCCTCTTTATTAAAACCAAATGGCAGCAAAGTGCAGAATACAGAATCTAAAATCCATTACCAATTGCCGTGCTCACAGAAACAGCAGAAAGAGAAGACAGACCAAGAGAAGTAACCGGACCATCACACACTGATTTAGTCTGATGTGAGCTGAAATGTTTGCAGTATCATCTATTACAGCGAGTTAGGTTTTTAAAGTACAAGCTGTAGGAATAGTTCATCCAAAAATGAAAATTCTGCCATCATTTCCTCAACCTCAGACCTGTTGTTAGGCTTTCTTTTTTATTTGTGGATCACAAAAGTAGACAATTGCTTTCCAAGACTTGTCATACAACAAAAACACCAAAAAGCTCAAAATAAAGATTAAAAGAATATATAAAAACTTCATAAAAAAGTTAAAACAAAACAAGCTTGCATCTAACCTGTGTCTGCATCCAGAATTCAAAAATGGCATGCTAAAAATCTATCAGATGGCTTGGAAAACAATGCCTTTATGGTGTTTTTATAATTTTTTGGAGCTCCGCTGACTAACTGTCTATAAAATTAATTAAACCTTAGTTCTTTTTTGTCTCGCAGATAAAACTAACAGCATACTTGTTTGGAATGATATGAAGATGAGTAAATAATGACAATTTTAATTTTTAAATGAACTATTCCTTTAAAGAACAGAAACACCAGTCTTGTTCTTTCTTTGTAGTCTACACAACCCACTCACTTTTCTTTGAAACAAACACTGTGAAATAACATTATGAAGAAATAAGGTTATTTTTCTTAGTCTCCCCATGAAAGCAAAGTGACATTAGCATTCATTCTGTAGCCTCACACTGTTAAGTATTATTTTCAGCCTCACTGTACAAGTGACTAATGCAATCCATGTGATCACGGTTCTGGAGGTGTCCCTGCACTTTTCAAAATACTTAATGGTGTCTGGAGAAAATTAGAAAAAAAAAGCATCTTTTCTTGTCCTTTTACATGTTTGATTAGCCTTTTTTAATCAGTGCGTGCATTTGGTGATGGGTAATATGCAGTAAGCCACTCTGTCCAACAACTTTAATACAGAATTCACAATTGGTGGAATGTGGTCAAAACAACTAAAAGTCCTACATTTAGCATTTCGAGTGACATTTTGTAATATCTTTCATTTAATAATTCCAAATATTAGCCTATTGATTAACAGATCTGTAGTGAATGCTCATTAAAATATAAATGAAAGTTTAATGACCATTCTAACTACTGTATGTGCATTAACAATCTCTTAAACATATAATTTAATGATTTTTGGTATTATTAATTAAAATTATTGTAAGCTCAGAATTTGTTCGCACTTGCTTACATTTTATTTTAGTAAACAATGACCCACTTGAAAGGATTTTTTGTAAAAATCTATTTGTGATGTACTTTGGCATTGTGATCTCTTCCCTATGAATAAACAATTTCCAAGAAAGAGGATTTGATTTTGTTCAGCAGTAAAATCCCTGAATTGCCGTTTTGTAATTGCTGTAATTCCGACATAATGTCAATGCAACCTCGAGTGTGCTTTAGTCATAACCAAGCAAATCATTTAAGACTACTCAAGACTTATTTCTAGGTTTAGATGATTGATGTTAAGTTTTTTCAACCCCTCCATCAGACTCCATTTTTATTCTTTCTACCGACCACTGAGCCACCCACATAGGATTGCCGAATATCATACGCAGCGAAGAAGCATTTATGCGGCTCTCAAAAATCTACCAGATGAAGGCAGGATGTTATGATATATCAGTTTTAAATGTGCATTAATGCCCCTGCATCCTGTGAAGGTAGTCATTTTCAGGTTTTGGGCACATGCATGGTAATGAGAAATGAGTAGGACTGGTGCATGCTGGGTTCACTCTTTCTGTCATTCTCTGTCTGCTGGCAGGGACAGACAGACTGAAAGGCCTCTCGCTGAGCAGAGTTAATAATTCATCTCCCGCTCAGCTGTGACAACATCCACTATATCTCATTTTGATATATTAAATATGATAATTCACAAGATTCAGAAAGTAATACTCTAAATATATACCTGCTGGATCTAAAATTAACTATAGTGCCACATGTAAAAATTGGCTTTGGCTATGGAATCACTTAAACACACACATCACACTACTATTCAAATGTTTAGGGTCAGTAAGACCTTTTTAAGAAGAAATTAATACAAGGAAGGATGAATCGAGTTGATCAAAAGTAAAAGTAGAGACATTATAATGTTGCAAAAGATTACATTTCAAATAAATGCTGTTCTTTAGAACTTTAGAACTCATAATAGAATCCTGAAAAAAAGAATGTCTGCTTACAAAATAAATAAAAAAAATAATAATAATAATAAAATACATAAATGTATGACTGAACGAATAAAATACATACATTAGAAGAATAAGATATGTTTTAAAATATGGTAAAAATAGAAATCAGGGTTACATTGTAATAATATTTCACAACATTACAGGTTTTTTTTTTTTAATGTAAGTTTGTTTCCACCATGGAATAAAATAAATTGACTTTTTATCTCACAATTCTGACTTTTTCTTTTCTTATCTCAGAATTATGAGTATATCTCACATTTCTGAGTTTATATTTCAGAATTGCGAGGGGAAAATTAAGATGGGGGGGGGGGATTGTGAGATAAAAAAACTGCAATTACATTTTTTTTAATCCCATGGTGGGAACAGGCTATAGTTTTGCTGTATTTTTACTCAAATAAATGCAGCCTTTTGCAGAAAAAAGCTTTAAAAAAATCTTACTGACTTTTGAGTAGGTGTGCAGTTCATTACATTTTGCAGCAAAAACTTTCAACTTAAAAGTGTGTGTGTGTGTGTGTGTGTGTGTGTGTGTGTGTGTGTGTGTGTTATATGAATATATATTAAATAATACTAAATCTACTTCAGTGACTGGTAAGAAATATTTTGTGTTACATTTTGGCAGGTCTGGTAAAAACCTTTGCACCCTGTGTTCCGAGCATGCAACAAGTTACTGTTGACATTTTTGCAAGATTTCTGGCAAAGTAGGACGGGTGTCAATTCGTGACTGACTCCTGGGTTCCCATCAGTCCCTGCTTTCTGTTTTCAGCCTGTATTCTGTTCATGCTGTCGCTGTGCTCCTGTCAGATGATACCAGCGTGATACCTCCAGCCTGACACGGCAGCTATGGTCTGAAAAGTCAAACTTGTCCACCTCAAAAAGCTTTGTACAGTTTGAATACTCAGAAATTACAGTGAATTTCACCATTACCCTCCTCTTATTTCTCACTACCCTCATCTTTCTTTTTCCCAAGGGAACGTGTAAGGAAATTAATGCGATGTCACTTACTGTTTGTCAGTTCAAAGCTGTTCTCTGTGACAATGTGAGATGCATTCAGGAGAGCAGAGGAGTCATTGTTTCCCCCCCCAAGGACATCCCACTTACTACGGCCTTGACACTGCTGTCTCTCTCTCTCTCTCTCTTTCTCACACACACTGTTAATATTACATGACCTAGTGTGGTCATTCTAAAGTCCACACTTATACCATGAAGTCTGAGCCAACACAATCTGAATCATTTACTTTAACCAGTGTAATCTCACCTCTCCTCTACTGGATCTTAGTCTTTCTTATCTTTCTCTGTGTCTCTGTGCCTTTCTTTTAGACACAAGAGGAGTAAAACCAAGTCTCGGACCAGGCGACTGCAGATCTCTCTGTCTGAGCGTTGGTCTCTGTGTCAGATAGATCTGTATGAATTTGTGCAGTGGCTCCGCAGCTCCGCGTTGGCCAGATGGGTCTGTTACCTCCTCAACTGCCTGCCCTACACAAAATGAGAGCCTTGAATCAAGCTATTATGCCCTCTGTACTGAACTCAACACACTGCCAAGTGCATTGTGGGTTGATCATGGACCGTTTTTAATAAGAGCTGAAAGTAAAAGAGTTTTTTTTTTTTTTTTTTAACTTAACAGACAGCCATAGTCATGAAAGTTGACTGATCATGTGATTGATTAGTCATGTGATCAGTATGTGTGAGCAAATGCTCCATGCATGTTTAGTTTCTTTTAAAGTAACCAAATGATATTTTACAGTACTGTAAGTAGGTTTGCATCATGCAGTATCTCAGACTTGTGAAATCGCTTCTGGATTCAGCATTGAGCTGCCATGTGCACATCACCTCTCTGCGGAATTTCATGTGAAGTCTTCATTTTACATTCCTTCAGATTTCAGAATATATAAAACATTTTAATACAACAGTTACAGAATAACATAAATTTTTTTAAATTTTTTTTTTATTTTGGGAATTTTTTATTATTATTATTATTTTTTTTTTTGAGTGAAACTGTGGTCATGCCTTATCAATAAATAGGAGTGTTTTTATTTTTCGTGTTTGTTTGAGGGTTTCCTTTTGATCAAGTTTGAGTCATGCTGAATAAATTAATCAGTGATTTAATTTTTTTATTTATTTATTTTTTTTTATGTGGAACACAACAGATGAAAGTTTGAATAACATTAACACTTCTCAATTCTGTACAGATAAGTGTATGGTGACTAGGGGCTGTCATGCTTCAAAAGAAAATAAAGTAATTTATTACTTGTTTGCTGTATTCTAGTCAGTGTTATTTTAGTATCATTGATACACTATTATGGTTTTTAATATTTTGAAATATTAGATTTTATTTTTTATATTTTCTGTTTTTATTTTCCATTAGTAATTTTGTTGTTTTTCATTTTTATTACTTTTAATGTCTATATAGTTTTTTTAATTATGTTCTAGTTTTTAGTTTTTTTATTTTGTTTGTTATTTTAATACTTAAATATAAAGTAAATGAAAATGAGAAATGCTGCCTTCCCAACTTCCTGAAATATTTTATTTCAGTTAATGTTTTATTTTATTATTTTTTTTTATGTTTTTAGGTTTAAAGATAATATCCCTGATTCTATAGATCATTCAAACACAAATGATGATCCCGTGTGACCTTAAATTTAAGTCACTATTTACTGAAAATGCTCCATGCCACCATTTTTACATATTTAAAATAAAAATTGCATTGACATTGATCATGATGATCTGATCACAATGTGTGAAGTTTGAATAAGCGTAAATGTAAATGAAATGCATAGTGAAGCTTGGGCAGTCTTCAAATAATAACAATAATAATAATAACAATCTACAATTTTTTTCTCAATTACATTTGACATGTTATATAAGTGGTTTTCTCTGAATGCATTGTATGCAGTACAATCAAGAGCTTGTAACAGGATAAATGTTGTAAGCTAGACCTGTATAAGATGTTAAAGAGTACATCACAGCTAGTGTTTTTCTTTTTTTTTTTTAATCCAGAGGGCAAGTTTTGGATCAATTACGCCCTGTTCTTCCTTCCCAGGCTAGCTTTTTCAGGTTAGACCCCAGTCAAAGGGCCACAGGAGCAGAGCACCACAGAAAAGCCCTCACTTCCCCCAGCCTGAAGGCAACAGCCAGCAGTCAGGAAGTCCAAACCCTGCCACACTAATGCCCTCAGGCTAGTGGGCAGATTTTAGCTGCCAAGCATCAGATGATATACGTTATCTCCTCAACAAGTCTCTTCCACATCACTCTCTGCTCAGCTCACAGCTGAAACTAAATTGCTGAATCCCAGCTTCACCATCCACAATAATGTGTCATTTACTGTGTCCACAGTTAATCCTGTCAGGCACGAATTGCAGCTATAGTGTGTTTCCAGGAACCGTGCAAACTTGTAATTAATAATTTCTGTGGATGGGATGCACTCAAATTGTGTAAGTGCACTATTAAATTTTTTCTGTCCCCTTGATATTTGCTCTTTAAAATCTCTGTTGTGTTATCCTTTTATCTGATGTGGTGGTGTTTGTCATGTCAGGAAAATTGCCTTGCTTAGCAATAGCTGAGCTGAAGGGTGAGGCCCAAAACGATGGAGGTAACTCTCTCCCTCTCTCTCTATGTGTGTGTGTGTGTGTGTGTGTATGTATATTTATGTATATATAGGAATTTATTTATTTGTTTAGCTATATGTTTGTCTTGGGTGTATATTTTGATTTAGTATATTTTTATTATATTAGAATGATTTCTGAATGATCATGTGACACTGAAGACTGAAGTAATGGCTGTTAAAAAATAAACTATACCATCATGTAAAATTTTACATTTTAAAATATAATAAAATAGAAAGAAAAGTTATTTTAAACTATAATATGCTACAGTATATTGCACACAAACTAATGTACGTACATATATATATATATATATATATATGTATATATGTATATGTACATTAGTTTGTGTGCAATATACTGTAGCATCATTTTTTTCAATAGTAAGTTTTATTAGATGTGCTTTTTGATGAAATGATGAAATGAAAACCATTCATGAGGAATGATGCTGCTGCTATCATATTCATATTTCTAACACTTTATTGATGTACTTTTGTCTCAATGCCTCCGCCTCTGCTTTGTCTTTCCTTCTCTTGATGAGTCAGAAATGGAAAATCTCTCTCTGCTGAGTCAGAAAAGGACAATGGCTGCTTTTTCCTTATCACTGTCTTTCCATCTCTTAATTAGACTCGACCTCTGTAGGCAAACCCAGAGCCAACGTTAAGCCTGTGTCTGCCCAGAATAAAAAAAAAAATCCATCCATCTTGATCAAAAAGCTGAGGCTGGAGCTGCCAAATGTAATCACCCTAGTAATAGGTCTGAAGCCTCCAGTGGGTACAAAAAGATGCTCAGCATTGCTGTAAGGTGACCGGAGAAGTAGAAGTTCGGCTTCAGGTGTTCTTCTGTTTATTTCCAGTAAGGTTACAGTAACTGTGCAAGCAAAACACTGGTATTTAATTGGCTAATCAGTTAGAGATAATAAAATATGACCACCGAGTAAACTTTATACTTATGTTTTCCCCATCTAACTAAACAATCACATTGCAATTGTTTAATCTGTTATCATGCAAAGCTTCAAAACACACTCAAACCATATGGACTGTGATGCTGCTTGCTGTGCTCTTTTGCTGAAATCCCTTACAGCAGCTTCATTGTCAAAAAAAAAATATTGTGCAAATCAACAATAACATACCTGTTTATAGCAATATGTTTTTTTAAAAAAAAATAAGAATGTGGTGGTTTTGATGTATGTGATTTGTCCAGTTATTATATTATCAGTGGCTTTGTTACTGCGGTTTAGTGAGGGGAAGAAATAAGGCATGGGAAGTAAATTAAATGTCACAATCAATTGCCCCACATAGCAGAATGTAATCTCTTTACTTCCCTACGGATGAATGAAGGGGCAGTACACCATTTATGCCACTGTACTATACTTCATGTTGCTTTTATCTATCCAGTTATCCAGTTTTGTGTAGTGTTGTAATAATGCTTGTATGTTTGTGTGTATATCATGGTGCACTGTATTTGTGACCATAATTACAAATCGTTTATTGTACCAATATTTTGACCTTGACCTTACGCTCACATGAGGCAGAATATGTGAATATGTTGAGCATTGGTGGTTCAGAGGTAGAATTCTCGCTTGCCACGCGGGAGACCCAGGTCTGATTCCTGGCCAATGCAGCAGCTGTTCTCTTGGGGCAGCTGTGGCCTAATGGTTAGAGAGTTGGACTTGTAACCTGAAGATCGCAGGTTGGAGTCTCGGTGCTGGCAGGAATTGTAGGTGGGGGGGAAGTTAATGAACAGCGCTCTCTTCCACCCTCAATACCCATGGCTGAAGTGCCCTTGAGCAAGACACTGAACCCCCAGTTGCTCCCCGGGCGCTGGATATAGCTGCCCACTGCTCCAGGTATGTGTTCATGGTGTGTTTACTTCTCACCGCTGTGTGTGTGCACTTGGATGGGTTAAATGCAGAGCACCAATTCCGAGTATGGGTTACCATAATTGGCAAATGTCACGACTTTCAATATATACTACTACTAAATGCTTAAATGTTTGTATCACTGCTTTCTCTGCTGTTAACCCGCACAAAGCCTGTTGAGTCTTGGATTAGGCCCAACCAGAAGTGGGACATCCATATCTGTTCTCAAATGGTATTTGGCACTCTTTGCTTCGTCATTTCCCATTTACCATAAGAAGCAGTATTATTATAAATTAAAGGGAATAGATCACCCAGAAATTAACATTTGCTAAAAAAGTTACTTGCTCTCAGGTCGTCCAAGATGTAGATGAGTTTGTTTCTTCATTAGATCCGTTTTGGATAAATGTAGTATTACTGTACATCATTTGCTCATCAATGGATCCTTTGCAGTGAATGGGTGCCGTCAGAATGAGAGTTCAAACAGCTGATAGAAACATCACAATAATCCAGAAGTAAGTGGGAGAGACACCCCCATATGATTGTGAAGTACTTTGGGTGTACAGCAATACAACATAAAGCGCTATATAAATGGCTCATTCATTCATTCATTCATTCAAGTGACTCAAATTCATCAATACGTAAGTTTTTAGCTAAAATATGAGCCTATAAACCATAACACTCTAATGAAAAGTTCATCCCCTCTTATCTTCTCACATTGAAATCCATTAAAATATTTTGACTTTACTTAACAAGACATTAAATGTTGGACTGGAGTTGTGTGGATTACTTGTGGATCATTGTAATGTTTTTATCAGCTGTTTGGACTCTCATTCTGATGGCACCCATTCACTGCAGAGGATCCATTGGTGAGCAAATTTTTCCAAATCTTGGATGGCCTGAGGGTGAGTAAATTTTCAGCAAATTTTCATTTTCACGTTGATTATTCCTTTAAATCCATTGTGTTGTGTTGTTCTTAGTGCATTTACAACAAAAAGTTCATGTACACTTTGTAACATTGTATTGTTTTCCTTTTCAAATCATCCTCATTATTTGAAAATAGATATTCTGTGTTTCAGAGAGGGTGGTGTTTACATGTGAAAATCACTTTTAAACCATCTGCATCGCAGAGGAAAAGGAAACCACATTCGTATGGCATTTTCCTGATGTTTTTAGGTTGGGTTGAGATGCTGTGGTTTAAGCGTGGCTATAGATTTAAGAGCAACGGCAGCCATAAAAGACATTTTAATCTGCTAATGGAAAATCACATTAAATTTTTTCCCTCCAATTTGGCTCTTCTGTTACTGCAATATCATAGATTCTGGATTGCAGCACAGGCTTGGACGGAGCCACTTTTCTTCTGGCTGTCTGCATGGTAAAACCCAGCATTTGAGATGGAGATTACTGCTCTCCAAAAGAATAATTTTCCCCTGGGATTATCTTCATTTGCTCTTATGCAGCCATGACTTTTCTCATCGCAACCTATTATTCCATCAGGTGAGGTTGGTGTGTGTTACCTGAGGGGATCCAGAGTCCCTCTGAATGTTTCAGATGTCTGGTATCTTTGTATGGGGTTCCCAAGGAAACTCTGGGAGGATGAAATTCATGTAATCCTGCCAGTCACAATGCTCAGGGTAAAGAAAACACTGCTTACCTCATTTATCTGACTTTTTTTTTCTTTTTTCAATCCGTCTCGATATGGTGTGTGTTGTGTGTGTGTGTATGTATATATATATATATATATATATATATATATATATATATATATATATATATTTCCCTCTGGAGTCTAAGGGTATTTTTGGGGCCTGGATATATTTCCCTCTGGAGTCTAAGGGTATTTTTGGGGCCTGGAGAAGTTTTTGTCATGCCCTGACATTTGTGCTTTTTTCAGTTTCTTATAAATATCTAAATGGCTAAAGTCTAATCTCACTGTAATCAGCACAAACTAGGCTATAATAATATGTGAGCAGCATGTATGTACATGATTGTGTTTTTGAGAAAAAAAATGTTATGCGTGGTTAGTGAAAAACTAAAAATGTTAAATCACTTGAAAAAGGCAATAAAACACATATAGAAAATTGGTTCCCAGGACTTTTGAGAACTGGAGCTTGTAGCCTAGAATTTTTTTTTTCTAAATGATGTGAAAAATCATCTTGTTTACTCACTTACAGAAAACAATATATTGATTTAAATTTTCTAAGACACTTTTTGTTGGTAAAAGTCATATGCGAGTAGGCGTCAACTATCATGAATTCACACCTGAGAAGACAAAGGCCTGCATAATGAGCTGCATAATGAGCCATTCAGTCAGCTGTGTCACTGAGAGGGATGAGTTACAAGAAAGAATGTGAGGACAAAATAAATCTATATAATTTTATGTTTGTAGTTTATTTAGATTATATTTAATTATCCCACAACATAATTTAATATTCACTTGTGAGTGCAGTTAAACAGTTTATTAGGAACAATCAAAGCTGACTTTCAAACTGATTTTTTTGCATCATTACTCCAGTCACACAATCCTTCAGAAATCCTTTTAACAATCTTATTTTCTACAAAAAAACGTTATTGTTATTATTATCATTATTATTATTATTATTATTATTATTAATGTTGAAAAGAGCTGAGAATATTTTTTTTTTAGGTTTTTTTTTAGGGGGGATAAATTGAAAGAACAGCAATGATTGTTACATTTGTTACAGTTACATTTATTGTTACATTTATATTATTTACATCAAGCTTTTGAATGGTATAGTAGTGTATATTGTTATTGAAACTTCATAATATTTCACTTGATTATACATTTAGTCAGGAATTATAGTTTGGAAAAAGTCTTTGGAAAAAGTCTAACTAGTAAAATGTTTACACGTTATGTGAAAAACTAGTACAAGTATATAAATAAATAAAAAGAGAGACTTACTCATGTTTATGAAACTCTGCTGAATAAAGTGCTTCATTCTTTATTCTGAGGAAGTCCAAATCTCAAATCCTCAACCACATCACATCTTTTTGGGGTGATTTATGTCTTATTCCTCTCATCGCGAAGCAAACAGTAAAATAATAACAAACTTGAAGAACAGTCTCGCTGCGTTGTCTTCTGTTGTGTGGGCGTATTCAAAAGCCGCGCGCTTCAGTGAAACATTTGAATCTCAAAAGCGCGCTCGGCGCGGGGGGCGTGGTCACATTAGAAGATAATGACGTGGAATGGGAGACGTGAAAAACGGACATCGCGTTGTTTTCATATGGATTACTTTATCACAGAATATTTGTTTTCAGCAGCACTTGTTTAGTTTAAAAGTAGACATGTCAGGCTTTCTATAGATATCTCTCTCATGTCTCTTCGTTGAGTATTCACTGAGTTACAGTTAATTTTAATGACGCATTTGTATCTGAAGATCAGCGCAGACAAAGGCTGCAGACAGCACTCCTTGTTTGTTATCTTTATTTTATAAGTGCACAAAGTTTTGTTGTTATTATGTCTGTATACAAAAAAAAAGTAGACCCTTTACAGATTCGATTGATGTATTGCACTTATCTGTACGATCAAAACTGAAAGTGTAATTTAAGTTCTTTTCGGGGTTATCAGGAGAAAATACCCCAAAACGCGTATACGCGTTAATCGACTCCAGAGGGATATATATATATATATATATATATATATATATATATATATATATATATATATATATATTTTATTATTTATAATAAACATTATTTATTTATGTATTATAGCAAATCATTGAAACCCAACCTGTATATATTATATATTTATTGGGGTTTAAACCTACAACCTTTGGTTACCAAACCAAACGACTTTTTTTTTTTTTTTTTTGGTAACCAATCATTTAGCATTCTTTGATCATATTCACACGATAAGAGGAACAGTTACAACAGCTCAGGCATTCAGGCTCACCAGTGTCTCGAGATATAGTTCATGGAAGACAGCAAATACTGTAGATGAAGAGAAGGGATTAAAAAAGACCAAAGAGAGCAGAAAAAGTGTGCATGACCAAAGAACAATAAATCCAGTGGGCATGTATGCCGCTCCTCTGCTTTCGCAGGCTGCAGTGGGAAATGAGTTCATTTAATACTGTGAAATTCCATTAGAAGAGAACATGACGATTTTGTACAGCAAGCACGCCGTTTGCAGGCCCTCTTAGACACTTATAATTCCCCCATAAGACCGACTCTGATGAAACGGCCAAAACATATTTATTCAGAGATTTAATCTCTGTAATCACAAAAATGGCTTTACTTTTGCTTTGGAAACAGACCAGAAGTGAATGACCTCATTGTGCATGTATGTGTTCACCTCCTGTTTAAATGTGTAAAGTTCAAACCAATTTTCATGCATTTGGAAGTGAAACAAATATTAGGGCAGTGAAAACAGTATTAAAGCTTAAGCACCTTTCTGACTCAAATATGATATTGCGCGAGTTCAAAAACTCAGGGCATTTTTTATTTTTTATCCATTTTCTGCTTTGTTCAGACTGCTGCAATGAACTGGCTTGACTTCAAATAAAATTCATAGTTATTCATGTAATGAACAAGATATAGACTAGAGAATACAGCGAGAAGCATGACATGACAATCATTACCAGGTGCTGGTCTTGTCAGGCCTCTTCTCATTCCTGCATTGATCGCTTGGTGTAATTAAAGAAGAGCTTGCTTATGCAAAGCCTTGTAAATGAAGCACACAATCATTAATTAGGCTCAGATGAAACACATTGTCTGTGAGTTGCTCTTGAGATTTGTCCAGCGATAACAAAAGTGCAGTTAGTCTTGAGGCAAGTCAGACCACTCTTAGTTAACTGCCACTCTGCCTCGCAAGGATCAATACTAATCTTACTGATTCAGGCTAAGCTCAGACCGTTTCAATAAACAGGCAGCGAAGAATTGTGCCCTGCTTCAAAAACATGCCAATGTTGTCTTATGTAAGAGAATTTGTGCTCTCTTGAGGGAAAAGCACTTTTCCACTGGTTTAGCCATTGGAAATTTCATTTGAATTAACCTCCAGATGTACATGGTTTTTATGAGGAAGCTTAGAGATGATGTAGAAAATAGACAGCCTTGTTTGGGTTTGCTGACTTAAGAATAAAGTAATTTTAATTAAAATAGTAATTTAGAGGTAAGTCACATGCAGCTACATTCAGAATTAATAGCTACAGAATTGAGACCTACATATGGAGTGATTCTAATGTCATTAAAGGGACAGATCACACCAAAATTAAAATTGTCATCATTTATTTAGCTTCATGTCCCTCCAAACTCTGTCACAATAGCACATAAGCCTTCTAGTAAGAAACTTTATACATTTTTAAGTGTTTTTTCACAGCTTCCACTCCTTTTAAATGTCAATAGTATGACAAAGTGCTAAACTATTTGTGACTTTTTATCGCACAATTCAAACTTTATCTTACAATTCAAAATTCAAACCTTTATCCATACAATTGTCTCTCCAAGGAACTCAGAGGAAACATTTAGAATTGTAGGACTGATATAAGCTCACAATTCCAAGAAAAACAACAAAATTGTGACTACTCAAAATTACCTTTGTTATTTTTGTATAAAAACAGAATTGCGAGATGTAAACTTGGAATTCTGAGGTAAAAAGTAAGAATTCTGGGTTTATATCACAGATTTGAATGTATATCAGTTATGTTATATTGAATGTATATATTGAAAAATATTTTTATTGAATGTGTGTGTGTGTGTGTGTGTATATATATATATATATATATATAGAAATTAATATATATACATATATATATATACATATCATACATATATATATATATATATCAGTTATATGTATATATATATATATATATATATATATATATATATATATATATATATATATATATATATATATATATATATATATCAGTTTTGCTCTGAGAATTCTGTCACGTTCAGCTCATTTGGACACTACTTCTTTCTTTTGAGTGTGTTGTCAGTGTTGTCATTACAGCTGTTTTAATGCACCAAAATGTGTTACAGGGAAGAGTGTAGTTTTCAGAGTCACACCAATATCTCAATGGTGTAGTTGGAGCTGGACAATGATTCACACCTTTCTAAAAGCTCTCACTTCACACCTTTATGCTGGCATCGTGTCTGCTTCATTTAGTGTATGTTTGCAAATCAGTCTCTTAGGAGTCCTTGCCATCAGAAAACACAGAGTGAGTGGCTCTTTTTAGGATTATTACTGAATGAAGAAATAAACTACTGAATCTGATTTGCTTAGGCCAGTAGGAGATGGTGAAAGTGTTTCTGGAGAGAAAGGAATGTGGAAAACAAAACAAACTTTGAAACATACCTTGGAATATTCAAAATTCTCAAAGATTATATATTTTAGATAAAACAAATGCTTTTGAGGATTCAAATAACTGTTATTAATCTATATAACTAACTGTGTAATCTATACACATTTGAGTGTTTACTCAAAGGACTGTTTTAAAAGTATTTATCCATCTATACTTGTTTGAATATTATAAGTATTTAAAGGACTGTTTTAAACACCTATAGAGTGCTTTTAAAGATAGATGCTATAAAAATTTTTAGTACTCAAACGCAGTAGTATTGTTAAATATTATTATAATTTAATACAACTCTTTTATATATATAATATATATATATATATATATATAATATATATATATATATATATATATATATATATATATATATATACATATATATATATACATATATATATATACATATATATATATATATATATATATATATATATATATATATATATATATATATACATATACACATATATATATATATATATATATATATATATATATATTACCACACATATATATATATATATATATATATATATATATATATATAAAAATATAAACATATGTAATTTATTCCATTGATGATAAAGCTGAATTTTCAGCAGCCATTACTCCAGTGTTACGTGATCATTCAGAAATCATTCTAATATGCTGATTTGGTGCTTATCAATGTTGAAAACAGTAGTGCTGTTTAATATTTTTGTGGAAACCAGGATTTTATTTTTTATTTTTTTTCAGGATACTTTAATGAATAGAAAGTTCAAAAGAATAGTATTTATTTCAATAAGAAAAGTTTTGTAACATTTAAATGTCTTTACTGTCATTTTTGAGATTTAATCTTTTTTTTTTTTTTTTTTTTTTTTTTTAAGAACTGTTATACACATCTGAACATTTTGAGTATTCAAAAGACTGTTTGAAAAGTGTTTATCTAAACTCATTCGTCTGTATTGAGTATTCAAAAGACTGTTTTATAATTATTGGAATGTTTACAGTCTTCACATTAAAGTATTTTAAATATATATATATTTTATTATCTGTATACTTTTTAGTGTTCTGAGAATTCAAAAGGCTGTTTTTAAACACTCAAATGAGCACTAATAAATAGTGTTTGTAAAAAATTATTCGAGTCCTATAAACACTCAAAATACTCATGTGTATGGCCGCTTCTGGTATCTTAAACATTGTTTTCCATCATTTCTCTCCAGGTACAGAGTGAATGATCCATTGCGCAGTGCTCCTTTATAAAGGAGGCAGTAGGGAGAGTATGCACAATCAATATATAAATGTAGACAAAACCGAGCAACAATGAGCGATGAAGGAAGACGAGAGGAAAATGATCCCTCATTGATCTCTGTCTTACTATGCTTTATTGCTCCAGAGCATCGAGTGAGATGGCAAAGACAATGAACACAGTATTATTTATTTTGAAACTCAGAGAAGTGGCGAGTGTCTGCGGCCTCTCTTCAGCACTTGGACATTGATTAATTCACATCCCTATTTTTACCAGAAGCCCATTATGAGCTTGATTCAGTCACGCATCCAACCTGACATTTCATTTAACTCGTCCTACAGTCCCATCATGCTCTGTTGAAATAATATTTCTTTTATTATTGTTGCGATAGATTTGCTTGTCTATTTTGTTTACACTCGCAGCATGCCTTTTTCTGAATGGGAGTTTCTGGAGGTACTGACCCAGAGAGGACCAGGGGTAGAATTTCAGATGTTGATCGGGTCAGATGTAGTTTTCATCAAGTTACAAATTGCTTAAAGGGAGATCTACAGCTCATGAGAACTTCATTGTTCTGTTTAAACAGCTTTCTTGGAGGCAATTTTTTTGTTTTTGTTTTCATAAAACAATAATACATTTAAAATATATTAACTTCATACAGTAATGTCTTTTTTTCATGTGATCTGGCAACCTGATAACTACAGTAGCCCTGATATATTTCTGGCAATGTTCTCTCAAAGTTATGAGCAAACATTATTACAGTAACATTAAGATAACAATTTATAGTAAGGTTTCTTTCATTAACAATATTAATTTACATAAACTAGCAATGAACAATACTTATACATCATTTTAATGTTAATTTCTGCATTTAATAATGCATTTTTAAAATCAAAAGTTGTATCTGTTAACATTAGGTTATGCACTGTGTATTAACATATACAATAAACAACTGTATTTTTTATTATTGTTTTAATATTTTAACAAAGATTAACATGCTGTAAAATACTGTATGTTGCCCATAGTTATTTCATGTTAACTATTGCATTAACATGTTAACATGAGCTCTTAATAGAATGATCATTGAAAGATATCTGGTCTTCAATATTGTTTTTTTTTTTTTTTCTTTTTCTTTTTTTCTTTGTTTTTTTTTCCTTTTCTGTAATGCTTTGGTTGAACATTCATCAAATGTTTTTTTTTTTTTTTTAATTTATTTATTTTTTATATTACTAGACTTGTTTCAAAACATTCAGAGAACATTCACAAGTAACGTTTCCATAATGTTGGCAAAATGAAAAAATGTAATGTTCCCGTAATGTTTTTCTCTAACATTTGCATAATAGAAAAACAAAATGGTTTAATAAAACTGGATGTTTTGAATGTTCTGAGAACATTTTGAATCTTTGCAAAATGTTCTTAATATTTTTCTGTTAGTTGGCAGCCTGTCTCTCATATAGCCTAGCATTTTAAGAGAAATATGTTGTGGAAACTAATTATAATAATATTATATTTATATCCTAATATATCAGCTTTTATTGTATTACAGTGCCATTATGCCACTTCAGTTGCACCAAAGAAAAAAAGTCACCCTTTCTATGACTCAAAGTAACATGAACCTAAAAAAAAAAAATCAGCACATGTAAGCTTATCAGCACTAACACTGCTGATTGAATAGGTTTCTATTTAAAAGCAGGTGACTCATCATTGGCGTAAAAGTGAGTATAGAAAATTGAATATCATTTTGAACTTCTAGAACTTTCCATTGACGTTATTTCAGCTTCCATTCAGTTGAAACTTTTTGTCCATAATGTTATTTCACATCATCAGCGTGGTCACATTCCAAATTTGTCATTTTTATTGTTGCCATGTATTGAAAAGTAGTATATTCATTTGGCAGCATATCTCGCTTTCCATCTCTGGCACAGACAACAACTGCCATCAGGTATTCTTGTTGCATAACGTTGCCATGTATTATTGATGTGGATATTCCTGCCTTTAAACACACCGGCCAAGATACAGTGACACATTATACTTCTGCTATATCCCCATGTATAGCTTCACTTCTGTTGTAAAAAGACCAAGAAGGACTGTTAAATCAATATAAAACTATATTTAATATTACGCATGCCAATCTGAATTAAAAATATCAGATTGTGACTTCATTAGAAATGACAAACTAGATCCATTATTACTGATCTGAGCCCATGATTAATCTTATTGATATGGATATTTGGATTTAAACAACCAATGTCTTTCTTTCCTGGCAGTAAAAGTCTTTGTTGGTGGACTGACAGGTGGAGATGGGTGTATATATGTGTATGTGAGCATGACCTCTTCTGCCGTCATCAGTTTACATGAGAGATAAGGAGTCTCTAGGGAAAGCTAGCCTGTTCTGACAGCTACAATAACACACAGAACACTAACCCCATTGGGATCCAGGCTTTGTCATATGCTGGGCAGCCATTAAACTTACAAATCAAGTGTAAACTGATACTTCTGAATAGATGTTGTAGTATGAGTGGTCACTTAAACATATAGTTTCTTTGCTAACAGTCATATGCAATGTTTGACTGTATGGATTTGTGAATGTGAAAGAAAGCTGAGGAAAACCCCCATGACCATTACCACCTCCACTGTTCAAATAACATTTACAAATGAACAATACCATCCTTTGTTAGTTCTGCAGCTGCTGAACTTGAGTCAATAGAAAGTGCTATTTACTCAACCTCTGTATGTCATTTCCTGGCCATTAATGTGCTTCCATTATCTCGCTTTGCTAAAATTTTCATAAGCTAGAAGCACATTTTCTCATAGGGTTATATCCTGAGATAAGTCTGAATAAATCCTGATTCTAGACGGCACTTAAAACCTGATTTTATTTGTAAAACCTATTTTTTGTTGTTGTTGTTGTTCTTATTTCACAAGATTTTCCATTTACTCCAAGCAATTAATACCTCAGTGCTGTTTTGAATGCATTCCATGTGTGTATATTTATATCGTGGAATATTTTTGTGCTAAACACTTGTGTGATTATAACACGATTGTGCACTTAGCTGGCGGTGGGGTCGAGCCGCTCACCACTCCAAGTCAACATCGTGACGCAGATGACGGGAAAACATCCCGACCTGCTTTTGTGTGGGCTGCTCTCTCTGCAGATCCACTCAGCATCATTTATTTTGTAACGGAGGTCGTGCGTATGGGATGTGCTTTTAAAGCTCTTAAGATGGAGTTAAGTTTATGGGCCAAATGTCATGGTAACATCATGTTCAATGGCACATTGTGTGCTACTCTCAAACTTCGTGGGAGAAAAGATGGCAGGAAATCACCCAAGTTAGTCTGTATCTTGTCACTGAATCTGTCTATGTTAGCATATTTTGATAAAATTGCAGACATAAGTCCTGCACAAAACAGATTAAATCAATGGCAATTATAAAAAAAAGGCCTTCGATTATAAAAAATGGCTCTCTAAATGCAAGAATGGGATTTATATACAGTACAATGGATTGTGAAATAGATGTACTACTTAAAATAAAATAAAATAAAATAAAATAAAATAAAATTAAATTAAATTAAATTAAATTAAATTAAATTAAAATAAATTAAATTAATAAAAACCCAGAACAGCATATTCAGTCAAGTCAAGTCAAGTTCATTTATATAGCCCTTTAAAACAACATAAATACTGACCAAAGTGCTGCACAACATACCAAACAAAACATCCATTGTACAATACAATTTAAAGACTAATAATAAAATATGAAAAGAAAGCAAAACAAAAATAATAGAATTAAGACCGGAAACATCATGCAATTTAAAACAATGTTTAAGACTAAAAAATAATAATATTAATTTAATAATTAATATCAAATTACACATATTCAGATTTTGCAATAAGAAGCACTAGGTTCATCTGAAGCAGAAACAGCAATGCAAGTGCAGGAAGTGATGCATTTCTTGTTTTCAAAAATAAATGGTCATGGAATGAGCCAAAACATTATTTTAATGTATTTATAATAAAACACTTAATACACTTAATAAAACAATATATTTTTTACTTGAAAAGAAAAATGACATAAGAGACTAAGACTTATTTTCGGGAAATCTAACTAAATTTAGTGAAGTAGTGAGCAAGATAAAAATGTAAATAAATACAAATTACATAAACATTAAAATATAATACACATTTATTTTTCTTTCCCCATTGGAAAAACCTTTTTATATTTTAAACATAATTCTTATGAAAATTTGGTTTGGTTAGATTATTGTCCTTGTTAGGGGTAAGGGTTAGTCCATGCAAGAATGGAATTATTTTACAATGCAATAGAATGTGAATGGGATTATTAAAAAAAAAAAAAAAAAAAAAAACTTTCCACCATATTCAAAAAAATGGCTTATACAAATTTTGCAAGAAGATGGAGCACTAGGCTCATCTGAAGCATAAATGGCAATATAAGTGCAGGCAGTGATGTATTTCCTGTGCTGTTCCTCTACCCTTGTGGCTCTACACTTCTATTTAAAGCAAGCAGAATTGGCTTGACATAGATAAGTTCTTCTTGGCTCGAAAATAAATGGTCATGTTGAGGAATGAGCCAATGAAGACTTTTAAAGATGGCAGTGTAATCACAGTAATTAGAGTCAAGGTGGGAGGACGGAGCACTCAGGAGCCAAGATGAAAGATCCACCGCTGCTGTAGAACAATGAAACCATGTGCATTATGCTCACTTATTTGTTACATTTTTTGCAATGAAAGAGCTATTCCAAATCATCTCATACACTTCCCAGAAATGCATTTGAAAGTTAAAACTCCAACTTGACTTCGAGGAGAGAGTGAGATGGGGAAGGAGTTTTCAGAGACTGGCAGACAGGAGGAGGAAAGGGGGAGGAAGTTGATGAAGTCAGATAACAGATTCAGAGAGACAGAAGTAGCTAGAATTAGATAATCTCTATAGAATCAGCTCTGGGAAATTTAATGGAAGTTGGACCGATCTAGGGACAGGACGTGTCTAGTGTAATGCACTTATGATGTCAGGGCGAGTAATGAGCCACCCGACATCAAGGAAATGAGGCTTTGATAATGTCTGCATTCCCAGAACTCAGGCAATGCCTATACTTCTTTGGAAAGAAAATAGGCATGGGAAAAAGTGAGAGAAAGAGAGAACTTCCCGGAATACATGTTTTTCCACTGCAGTAAGAGGGAGAGAGAAACTTTTAGACCAAGGTTTTGTTTTGTGTTTTATTTATGTATTGTTGTTGTTGTTGTGTGGTTTTGTTTTTTATTGTGCTGTTGTTTTTGTTTTTTTGATGTTTTAAGTGTTTTTGTTGTTGTTTGGTTGTGTTGTTTTTGTTTTGCATTTTTTTTTTTTAAGTTTTTTGTTAGTTAGTTTTTGTAAATTTAGTAAAAACCTGAAAAGGGGATCCATATTATTATTCTTTTTCGATTGAAAACGCTTTTTTAACATTTTAAGCATAAACCTTTTGAAAATTAATTTTGATTGTTCTAAAAACAAGGCTTGATATCTTATTTTGTTAAACAATATTTTATGTTCCACAGAAGAAAGTTAAACAGGTTTGGAATGATAGGCAGCAGTGACTTGGGACTAATCTGATGTCAGCAGGTTTGGGAAGCCAAATAAAGGAATCATTAGCAGGTCTGTTCCTGTTATATAAGACATGTTGATCTCAGTATGCCAGATGGGAACCTTTGGGACTATGAAGGCATGTTTTCACTATTAATTTAGAGTCTGTTACTTAGCTAACTGTTGGAAGTGACCTTGTTTGTGTTTTTTTTTTTTTTTTTTTTTTTTTTTGTGGATAGGGGCAAAACAGAAACAAAAGAGTCACTTAGAAACACAATAGTGAATTCTTATGCTTAAAAAATATGTAATAGGTAAGGCTGTGCTCTGAGATAATGGTTGAGTAAGTTAGACAGGGTGTAAATGTGAGACACAGATATTCTGCACATGGGCTGATTCTCCAGCACAGCTTCAGCGTGGAGGGCTTGAGCAGATGCTCACAGAAGGTTGATCACAGTGAGAGAAAGACAGAGATGTGCGATATGGAGATCTTGCTTGATGAATGTGAAAATCTCAGAGGAAATGTCAGTGAATGCTCCAGTGACTCAGTATATTATCGCTCTTTCTTTTTTCTCTAGTTTTCTATCTCTCTCTTTGTTTCTATCTGTCAGATTGACTCTCTCTACACTGTATCTCCTTTTTCTTAATGCAATTTTGGCTCTTCTGTCTTACACACACACACACACACACACACACACAGATACACAATATTTTTTGCTCCAGACTCTTTCAATCCCCCTCCTCATTTAAATATTTTGAAATGCTCACCTTTGACCATTAATTTTAATCCTAAATACATTTTCTTCTGAAAATTAAAGAATAGTTTTTCTCATAGTTGGTAATAAAAATTAATATTTTAAGTCTATTTTATGATTAGGTTAGGTTTACTAACATCAAACCTCACTGGTTCATGACGTTTGGTCTTGTGGCATATCAAAGAGGTTTAACATTAGTTGACATTTGAAATTTGTGCCACCATTTGATGTAGTAATGCCTATACTGCCAATTTTCAGATATATTTTAAAATTATAAAAAAATTCTGATTTTAAAGTATACTTAAATATATTTTTGATAATTTGTAGTTATTCATATTTCCTTTTTTATTTGTCAATTTTATTTCTATTATATACTGTATATAAAAATATCTTTAAAATATATTGTTCAAAATCTTGTTTAAAAATATATATTTTTTATCAGTTATTTAATTTAAAGGAGAACAAAGGCTTCCCTGCACTACATGCAGCCAAAAAATTTAAATAAATAAATTATTTTCAATCCTTAAAGCTCATTTGTTTTGTGAAACTTCTCACATATCATGACGTTTGTTCACATGATTTGCAAGAACTAATAGTGAGGCCTGACATTTGAGGTTTGTACTGCCATATTTGATGTAGTCTGTCTAATTCTGCAAATATTTTCACATATCATTTTAAATATATTTGAATATATGCAAAACATGAACAAAAAGGATTGATTTTGCAATACATTTCAATGAAGAAATTTTCAATATATTTTAGTTATTTAAATTTCCTCATATGTTTTTTGGCCTATTTGTATATATTTTGTATACAAATACAAATATTTATACTGTCCAAAATCATTTCCCTTTACTAATGGACCTTGTTGACATTTGTAATTTAGACAATGTTTTCTTCTGTGTTCTGCAGAAAAATGAAAATTGTACAAATTTGGAATGACATGAGGGTGAGTAAATGATGACAAAAGTAGAAGTCCAGTAGAATACATTAGAGATCATAAATAATGAACAAACTATCCCTTTAACTGATTATTTGTAGTGTACATTCACCCTGAAGGTTAAATTATGGTGTATACAGTTTATTATTGTACCCCCAGCAGGAAGCTCTTCTCTATTTATCCGATTTTATGAAATGGTGGCTTTAGATTTGCTCAGACTAAGACTTAAAATCATGCTGAAGAAACCTGACTTTCTTATGTGCTTTGCAAACAGAGGTCTTTCATAGTAAAGCCAGCCACTATGAAGTGACTGAACTTATCCTTTTTTCCCTTATCATCCTTTTACAACAAAGCTTGTGTTGCTTGTCTGATTTCCTTCTGACACTAGACATGAATAAGAGTGTACGAGAGAGAGAAAGATGCCTTGGCTCTACGGAAACTAAGAAAAGCAAAGAAAAATACTTATTACAACAAGAAATACTGGGTTAAAAGTAAACCCTGGAACTGATAACTCCATAGGTCAGTCTTCCAGAGCAAAGTTAAACAGAATAGGAGAACAGAGCTGTCAGTCTCTAACAGCATGCTCTCTTTTTCAGCTTGTGTCATCAGCTGCAACACAGGAAGCTCAGGAATGTGAGTGTGTCAGTCAATATGTTGTTTACTTAGTCAATCTAAGTAAATCTGCTCGGAACTCATACCTGCAGGCGCAACATTGATCCACTTGACCCAGGCGGCTTCCAAGTTTAATTGAAAAAGAACAGCTGGGACCTTTATGAATTAACTGCAGAAATCAATATCTGCAGAATGCCACCCTGTAAACTCTCTCCTTACACGCTGGTGATAACAGAGTAGCTAGCAGGCAGGTTGTTTGCAGTGCTTAGGAGAATAAACAGATGGTTTCCTTTGCTTTCTGTACTGTACAGGTGTACTGTACTGTTTTATGCACTCAGATTGTTAGTGAGTGCGAAGGCTGTCATCTGTTCCTCTCTTTTGTTTTATGTCACAATATATTGAATGACAACAGGTGGTAAACATCCTGCTGTAATGCTTCAATATAAATCTTCTGCAGATAAAACTCTCAGTCTCTATGTTATGTGGTAAGTCTGTTGTATTTACATGGGCACGTTAAAGGAATAGTTCACCCAAAATGAAAAAAACTGATAATTTACTTTCTCTTAGGCCATCCAAGATGTCGATGAGTTTGTTTTCAGCCATGTTGCTTCAGATGCAGCTTCTGTGCAAATAAATGATTGATGAAGATTAATCAAAAGGTCAAGTTATTTTAATTAAAAATTATGAGGTCAAAAAAATAAAAATAAGCATGCACGGATGAATTGTTCACAATGAGAACAATGACATGCGTTTAGAAAATATATGGTCAGAGCAGTCACAGAATTCATGGAATGTCCATTGAGTTTTTAAACATTTTACTATGTTCAGTCCAGTTCCACAGATTTAATATGTCTCGGCCTACTTCAATTTGATGTGCATCTTTATATCTGTCACTATCTTCACATATGTGACCACAAAACCAGTAATAAGGTTACATTTTTTAAAACAGATTTATATGTCATCTGAAAACTGATTAAATAAGCTTATATAATAAAATAATAAAATAAAATAATCTGGAATCTAAGGGTGCAAAAAATTCTAAATATTGAGAAAATCGCCTTTAAAGGATGCATGTTACTAATCAAAAAAATAAGTTTTCATATATTTACGGTAGGATATTAACAAAATATCTTTATGGAACATGATCTTTACTTAATATCCTAATGATTTTTGGCATAAAAGAAAAATCTATAATTTTGACCCATACAGTGTATTGTTGGCTATTGCTACAGATATACCCGTGTGACTTATTACTGCTTTTGTGGACCAGGGTCACATATCTTTATATGAGCACAGAGTATCATATCTACTGAACTGCAGAAGATAAAAGGGCATGGAGTTTGCATGAAAACAACAGTAGTGACATGCCATCTGACCTGGCTGTGTACTGGTAATGACAGGAAATTGGTTGGATGTGAGTGAATAAGGGAGATGTCAAGCTTTCAGGTGAAGGGACTGATTTTTAGAGGGTGGTTTGGAAAGCTTGTCTTTGCATAGTGTCTGAAATGTACTGAAGGGGATAAAGTGAGCCAGTCTGTCACACAGGGCTTGTAGATGCCTCAAGACCTATTAGTCATTGGTGAATACTGGAATGGACAGGCGCACAAAAGAGTGGAAGCCTAACTTTAATTCTTACTGTGTGAATGAGACCAAACGAGTCATCTCACAGGCACTGCAGGTGATAAAGCACTACTAGAAGAATCTCAACATTGCAACATGCTTACCTCTGATAGCTTTTCTGCCTCAAACACGTATCATACAGCATTAGATGAGCTTGACTCTGCAGGCCGGAGAGGTTCGATCCATTCAACTCAGAGACACGCTCAATATTCTGTAGGATCTATGATGGATCATTTGGGCTGCAAATCAATGACATGGTCAACACCTTTTGATTGCAATGTTAGTTTTTTTTTTTTTTTTTTGAGTGTGCAGATTTCACTTACGTCCCAAGTAGCAAACTATCTGGAAAATAGCTTTATACTCTTTTGGAAGTCAAAATACATTGCCACTAAACCCCCCATTCAATTCAAAATGCAGCTGGTGCACAGCAGTTGTGTTTGTGGTGAAGTTCAGCACCAAGGACAGCATATTCTCTCAGGTCTTTCTGTTGTCCTGAGTGCAGCCACAAGAAAGAAAAAAACCCTCAAATTTACTGATTAGGTTGCAATGTACAAGTGCTAGAAATGTATTGCATGGATCCACAAACGTAAGCAAACACAGACATCTCGTAGACATTTCGTGTTCCTTTCCTCATATACATGTACCTACCGCTCCAAAAAGAAACTCGTTTGTTTGTGGCCAAGTTTTCTCTCAGAGTTTACTACACCTTTAAATGGCGCGAGCCTCGCAGTAAGAAGAAGGCGGGGTCGCGCGGCGCGTGTGTGAAAATCTCGTGATGGTCCAACAGTGTCTCTGAGCGCGCGGCTCTCGGTAACTGCAAGCGAGCACAGAACGAGGGTAAAACATCTTCACACAAGACCGCGAAACACCGACATTTAGCGGCGTGGATCAAACATATAGAGCCTGTTGGGAATGTAATGTGGATTATTACGCTTTGGGATTTTTTTCGAAAACTGAGGTTAGTCTGTTTCTCTTTTTTTTATTTTGGTATGGAATGATTGAAAGCTCGCCGGGATGTTACAAGTTCATCACTTACTTCAAATATTTACACTTAGTCAGCTTATTTTTACATTCTAAATCACGATTGTTGTTTAATTTTACTTTTAGTTCTGTGACCGCGGCGTGTTGCACTGAATCAAAATAAAGACATTCGCGTTGTTTCGCGGAGAAGCGCGATAAAAATACTAAACTATATTATCATTCAGGCCCACAACACAAGAAACGAAAAGAGGTTTTACACATGATGTCGAACTCTAAAAATACATTTACTGGTATTTATTCTTCAAGGATAGACGGTTATCTTCTGTGCAGAGCTCAGTGTGGAAACAGTAGAATATTTCTGTCAGAGTTGAGCGGTTTTCGAAACAAAATTTTGGGCTCAAAAATAAATATGTAACGTTACTGACTCTCTTTTTTGTCAGAAATATCACAGAATATTTCGTTTATTCTCAGTAGGTTAGACAACATATGTCTGTATTCTTGTAGTAAATACGAAAAAAGCACGCCTTTTCCTCCGTAAACATGTAACAAACAATTTCGCGCTTTGCTCTCAGGAGACCTGTGCTTTTCTTAATCTGTAAAGGTAGCTGTGAATAATGAATAAGAGTTCTCCGGTGTCTGTGGAGCCCATGATCAACTGCCACTCAAGATAAACAACACGCATGCCCACTGAAGGTCCATCCTTATGAATGCACCTAGACACGGTCTGGTCATAATACACAGGAACGCATATCCATTTTACCTTTTTGCGCATGTATGGAAATTTATTAACATTTGCTACAAATTTATGTGGCTAAAATTTATTTTTAGGATGCACACGTGGTGTAGTTAGCCTAAACGTTTTACTAATAAGGTCTATAAGTGTACTACTTTATTCTGGATTTTATTAGACGAAATGTATAGGGGAATTTAAGCAGTCTTTTATTTGATATATATATATATATATATATATATATATATATATATATATATATATATATATATATATATATAAATTCAGGGGTGGCTATTAACACGTTGCAGTGATGTAAGAATATTCAAAAACCCTAATAAATTATTCGATATAAACATCTGTCTTGATGTGACAATCGAAATGTTAGAATTTTTTTCTAGAATTTTTTGCACGTTTACATGTATAACATGCACGTTCAGCTCTTTTTTGTCTTGCTCTGAAGTGCTCAAGTGAGTACAGTGCATTATTAGAATATCTTAATTCGTTCTCATCAATTTGTAGTGGCTCATTTAGATCTCCTGGAATTTAATATACTTTGGTAATAATCCAGTATAACACACACTAGCGCGCTCACACACTCATTTTAAAGGTAGACTATTCAGGCTTGTGTTTTTTAGTACATTTAATGTTTTTGTCAAAATAATAATTGGGGCTAAACACATTGTATTTGTGTGTTAACATTTTTGCCGAAATGTTAACACATCCACCCAGACAGTAGCCTATCGTTTGCCCTGAAATTGTCGGGGTAGATATTTCCTGAGCGCGGCCTTGTCAAACACACACATTCATCGACGATTTTTTTTTCTCACAGCTGACAAATGAAAATGAACTCGTATGTCTGAATTAAAATAATGTCATATATTTATTCGAGCGTGTTTAATTTCTCCATGACGCTCGAGTTTAATATCACCTTGTGGTGTTTTGCAACATCTTTTGTGTGAAATATGATGCAGTGTCCTCTCACCAAAATTATTTTGTCGGTCTGTTTATACATGTGCTCATTTATTTTTGAGACTGACGTACCTTATTTTAGGTGACTGAATTGTGCACTAATAATCTGAATCAAAAGCGAGATTTCAGTGTATCAGAGCACATTTTGTGTGTATATTGTGCACCATTTTAAACGGGTGAAACGAAGCGAAATGCTGTTTTAAAAACGATATATTGGAGCACTAAACCCTTTCAAATATAATAATCCATATAAACGATTTTTGCTTAAAAATATACATGTTTCAAATGTTTTAAAATCGCATTACACGTTAGCTAAAATTAAAATAAAAGGACATTTATATTGTTTCGTTTCCCTGTATTTTGTATCATTTTGTTCACACGGGTGTTGGTTATAATCTCAATTTACATATCAATAAATGATTTTAATGCAACCGATGTATTTTTTCACGGAGATAAACGAATTAGAATAATTTACACTGATAATTCTAAAACTGAAAAATACACATATATATGCACATATAAATGTATTAGATATTTAATGAACGCTATGTAAAATATATATTCTTGTTTTGTTTACCGAATATAATAAGTAACACATTTCCTAGTTTTGTAACGAATAATCGTTCTGCAGCGTTTGATTTTTTTTTTTTTTTTTTTGTGTTTTTTAATTCCTTCAAATCGCCTTTTTATCTGTGTCGCATTGAAGAATATTTCCTATTGGCGTTGTGTAATGCTCAGTCTCCAAAATACTCTGCCTTTGCAATACACCGCAGTGTGACGTGATCTTTCTGTCCTGATCAGAGCCCTATATTATGCTCACACTCCACACCTTTACCACAGTGAAATTTGGTCATAAATCATATTCCTAATCCTCTGTTTCTGATTATGAGGGGTATTATAGTGAATCATGGCTCAAGGATGCTGTGTTTTGGCAAGGTGATGTAATGCCGTAAACGACTGCTGCAGAACCGCTCACAAGTCACTGTTCCTCTGCAGTGGGATGTTTAGGGGGTTGCTGGTGGTACCCATGCCCACTCTGGGTCACTGGGGAGAGGCTGTATGAGGCCAGGTAGGTGCCTCACGCCTCCCATTCACCGGCTGGCAGCCCAGGAGGAGAGCACCGGACACTGATGTCATCCATTTTGGCCCAGCTTTACCTCGCCCACACCTCCGCTCCACCACCCGGATGCTCGACGGCAAACGTGTCACATACGGAGCTGAGCTCGCTGAAATGGCGTGCACCTCCTCCCAAAGCCTCCATGATATCATCGGGGCGCACTGGAGGACATTTTGTCGCAGCTCTTCTGTTGTAATGGCAGAGCGTAATTGAGGCACCTGTGGTAAAACCCAGCTTTGTGTGTCTGATGAATGGTTGGGCCTGCTGTCATTAACATGCCCCCCTTCCTCCATTACACCTCCTTCTCCTACTTGCCGACTTTTTAACCGGGATCCAAATGCAGGGGTTTTATGTTGTTGTGTCATGTGCCGTTCCCAGTGGGGTGTGTCTATCACATATCGATGAGGACAATGATGTGCTCAGTTTAGCCTTTTCACCTCTCTCCTCCTCTTTGCAAGCCCTCGCCAGACAAAAAAAAGAAAAAGAGAAAGCACACATGCATATTTTGAGGTGTGGGCGCAAGCCAATGTGGAGTATCTGTTACAAGCATGCGGTCTCTCGCTCTTTTTCCCCTCTTCAGCTGTAGCAGGCAGAGCTCTGACGGCATGCATTGTGTTTCGGCTCGGTTGAATTGCGTGGGCTGGTAGCACTATTGTCCTGCCGTACCTGCTGCCTACGCCTCTAGCAAGGACATGGGCAATATTAGATGTATATTAGGTTACACCTGGCATGTTGCCATGTAATTGGAGCCTATTCATTTATGCACATAGGGGACACATGTTAAGAGGAGCCAGAGCTGCGTTTTGCCTTCACAAAAGTCCTACTAATCTGTGCTGGTTCAAGGCCAAATGTCAGCTCAGCATGGGAATCTTCTCTCATATTTGTAGAACAAAACAGGCCACTTTGTTTGTGATTAAGGATGTGTTAAAAAAGCCCTGTAATTATTTTAATCCACAAAATAAACATTTCTGTTGCATTTTACTGCATCTTGTTATGCAACATTCTTAAAAAAAAAAAAAAAAAAAAAAAAAATATATATATATATATAAACGATTATAATAAATACAATGCACAATAATTATAGATTTTAATATCTTTATGCAATGCCTTTTTTTATTTGTTGTTGTTTAAAATGAAGGACCACACCTAAATTAAATATTTTTTAAAGCAAAATATTATGGGTTTTTAGACCTAGTGTTAAGATGAAGTGTGTACTAGAAATGTGAAGTATGTGTCATGAGAATGTGTCGACATGCATATTATTGTTTTCATGCATTGTGCATCCTGCAGAAAGCCTTTTAATTTTCCACATCATCAGATAAACAAGGACTCACTGCTATTGAATGATAGCTGGAGCTGCCATGTGAATAATGCTGCTAATTTACACACTAGATGACCGATAACACACAAGAATCTTTTGGATAAAATGCCTCTAAAATAGAAACATTTAATTAGGCTTTATCAGGACTTGCATTTTACAAAATAATGAGAGACTTATTCAAATGCAGCTTTTCATGATAATATTTGTGAAAGTGTACTGAATTGTTGTGTTACATAATATATTTTTATGCTTTTGTGTTTTATGCATAAAAAGAATCACACACTCGATAGACTGAGACATCCGTGTATTCATTTGTAATTTGATGCTTTTCTATTTTGACAGCTATTGTGCACTAGACGGGGCAGAGTAACTGTATGGACTACGTTACCCACAAGGCATCATGCAGTCTGCACTGGTTTTCCTAAATACAGAAAGAGTCCGACCTGGAGGACCTGTCTGGATGATTGAGGTCTGAGGAGAAACCAGAAGAAAACAGAACCTCAGCAGACACAGAGCACCTCATCTGCTCATCTACTCAAGTTGATCCATTCCAGGAAACGTGGAAGAAGTACTTTTATTGTCGCCTGACAGAGATTGGATTGTTGTGCAATGTCATTGGCCTTATGACTGTTATTTAAGACTGTTCTCCTCTTAACTCCCTCTCCTCTTTTAGGATATTTTTTGTTTGTTGCTGCGTTGACGATCTCACCTCTTCTTTAGTATCTCTGGGCATACTGTGGGATGTACTTTGGATATACTGACCTTTGAACCAAAGCAAATTCAATGATTTCCTTCTGTTCAGGATAATAACCCCAAATCTCCAGCACTTTTACAATGAATTTCTTCAGATTCTCAGTCCAGTTGCAGCTGCTGATCAGTAATGTGCTTGGGCCCTGCTTGGGCCTGGAGTTTACAGGGTCGCAAGGCCAGTGGGCACGCTATCTCCGCTGGGATGCCAGCACCAGAAGTGACCTCAACTTCCAGTTCAAAACAGACGTGTCCACCGCCTTAATCCTGTACTTTGACGATGGTGGCTTCTGCGACTTCCTGCAACTCATGGTGGTCGAAGGGAAGCTCCAGTTGCAGTTCGGCATCGACTGCGCCGAGACCACAGTCGTATCGGACAAGCGAGTCAATGACAGCAGCTGGCATTCTGCCACCCTGAGCAGGTACAACCTGAGAACTGTGCTGGTTCTGGACGGAGTGAGCAAATCGGGTGAGGTGCGGCCACAGAGGCAGTACATGAAGATCGTTAGTGACCTCTTCCTGGGAGGAGTCCCTCAAGATATTCGTATTTCTGTGCTCACTCTCCCGACAGTGAAGGATCTTCCGCCGTTTAAGGGAATTATCAGGGAACTGAAGTACAATAACAAGGAACCTATTCTGCTAAGCAGCCAGAGAGTCCGCATGGACATAGAGGGGATCTGCATGGAGAACCCATGCGAGAACGGAGGAACGTGTTCCGTTGTGGATGGGGAACCGCTTTGTGATTGTTCTAAGACAGAATATGTTGGCCGATTCTGCAACGAAGGTAAAACGGTCTATATTTTACAGCTTGATAAGAGTAATTGTAATGTTGACTTTGTACTGTATATGCGATGTAAAATCTTTTCTCAAACGTTTATTGGCACCCATCTAATTATACTCTAAATTGTCAGTCTTAATTGCTGAAATGTGAATAATGTTTCATAGAATCCTTCATGCTACTGAAGTTTGACTCTAAGGTTCAGATTAATGGCGTCTCTTAGCTTGTCTACAGAAGCTGAACTGTTTTCTGCATTGGCAGGGGTTTTTGTGCTGGGAATTTCTCGATCAGCTTCATAAGACCCTCCTCTATTCCCCCATCACTTCTTACAGTCAATTGAAAGGGAATGTCATTGAAATGCACTACTAGGAAAGCCTGCGTTTTTACCTCTGTAAAGCACTAAGCTGTTTTTCTCTGGCAAGCATTAGTGTGTGTTAGTGTGCCCGGCTGAGGAAGTAGGGTGTTAGGATGTTAAGGTGCCTTTTCAGATCCCTTGGTTGTTTTTCTGAAGTGGCCATTTTAGTTTCTCTGGGGATTTGAGGAGGCCATTTCACAGCTCTGGGTATTGTTGTTGCACCTCTTCAACAGAGAATGAATCAGAGACGGGGGATAATTGCCTATTTTAAACATCACAATTGCAATTCTTTATAGCGTCATTACTGGTTTTCCTAGAAAGAAAATTTTATCACCTTGGTTATCGAATGTGCTTATTTATATACCGAAGTTCTGGTTTGCACGCATTTATTTTGTAAGTATAATCATCATAACTAAACTAATTTTATTATACCACAGAAGAAAATCACAACTTTGAGTTCTTCCCCATGAAACATTTTAGATCCTGGTAGATGATCCTGGTGGTAATGAAAGGTACACCATGATATATACATATATATTTTTTTGAATATTTTCTGTTTCTTTTGATAATTTTTGCTTTAAAGATATCCTCTTAAATGCTTTCAATTGTAACAAAAACAATATGGGTTATCTTTGCCTGATAAATACTTAATTTTAATTAGCTAGAAAACAATTACAGAAACTAATGTGTACAGTATATTTCCTGTCTTGATTAGGCCTAAACTTTTTTCCCCTTGTGATTGGAGTGTTTAAGCTGGGTGATTGATCAGTGATCATTGCTCAGAGCCCTATGAGTTGTTACTCTCATTGTAGACACAACCTATCCTGCGATGCTGTCCTTAATTACACAATTACTGAATGTGATTAAAAAGTTCAAGCCAGGATGCTATCTGTGTACTTAGGTATTTAATATAGAAGTGAATGTGTATGCATGTACAGCCCGTTTCAGAGCTCAAGAAAGAGAAAATGAGAGAAAGAGGGATGTGTAGAAGACCAGGCACTAGGGTTAGATTTATTGGTTTTAAAGAGAACAGGGTTTTGGGCTTGATTTACAGCCGTTGTTCCTCTCCATCTTGTTTGGCTGACTGGGTCCTGCAGTCCACTGATAGGGGCTAAAGCCAGACGTAAAAGCAGCTTTGATGGCTTTGATGCTGGGAATCAGTTCAGCCAATCATAAAAGAATAAATAAACAATTTTTGGAGGCCATTTATACTGGTGCACAGGGGTAGCCTGAATATAAAGGCTCTGTAAGACTACAGTTGAACTTCCTTCCTTGGCGTCTCTTACAAATCAAAACCAGTATTGTGAAAAGACACATTAATGGCTGACATCAGTGTTTGATAACAACATTATGAAAATCCACTGAACAATCTTAATTCCATCTTAATCTTGTGTCTTCAGGCTTTTGAAACATCTGTACTTGGGTAATAAATATCGAGTCGGAGCCATATGGCAAGCTGGTCTGAAGTGTTAAGCATTAGCCTTACGTACGTTTGACTGAATCCGATTGCCATAGCAGCGGCAACAGCAATCTGACACTCCTCTCGATGGCCAGATGGCTAAAATGGCCTCAGAACTGTTTTGCGTTGCTGTGGCGTATGTTCCTCGCTCTGTGAAAATCGTGATAGCCACGCCGCCGCATCATTTGCAAAAGCGCGTAATCTTTTGGCGGATTAGAATAATAAACATTTGGCAGCCAAACAAACACTCAATCTGTCTTCCCATGCGGATGGTCTCTGAATTGGTATGCTGAGGTTTATGTTTAAGCGGGCCACTCTTTACAAATCTCCTCATTTGTTATTTAATGTAAACAAAGCAAATTTAAAAGTGCATTATGAGGATATGTAGATCTTAGAGTTGTTTTTTTAGGATAAGACTCTCTATATTTTTTAGTTATGGTTTGCTATTTTTTTTGTAAATAAGAGAACTGTTCTATGTAATTAAACTTAACTTTCACTTTTTTAACAAAATAGTTCAGAAAATGCAAAATTTATGATTAATATTTATTTTAGAAAATGATGCATAAAATGTTGAGAAACAGATTTTATTCACATGACTCTTTATTGCTAGATAATTAAACTAGTAAACTTGTTGCTTTTGAGAAATCAAGGAAAGATCTACTGATATGCTACAACTAAACATTAATTTCTGTTTCACCGCTGTTTCTGAGAAACAAGGTCATCATAGAAGGCTGACAATGCGTGTAGACATTCATATTCCAGCCAGAACTTCAGTACAGGTCATCTCAAGAGCTGAACACATCAATCAAGTCACCATGGCTCTCACATCCTGAGTGTAACTCAGCATTCCTCACTCTCCAATCACATCCTAATATGTTTCCCACCAGGTTAATGCATCTCATCAGAGGATTTAACAAGCACGGCAGACATACACACACTTACACATTGGAACGTGTCCCGAAAATGAGTGACCGTGAGAAACAACATATTGCATTTTCAGTCAGTACAGACATCAACACATACAGGACTAAATTAATGTCTAATGTAGCTATAATTACTCTGCACTAAAAGCATTTCATGGAGGCAGACCCCATCAGGTTTCCCTTAATTTCCTGTATTAGCTGCAGTTTGTGTGCACTGGCAACAGATACATTTGGTTTTTCAGCCTGTCAGTGTCTGGTACTAAAAAATCTACAGTAAAATCTTTAATTCTTGAGTCATATGAAATAATTAATTGTAATAATTTGGATAATCTCAAAGTTAGCTAAATATTAATGAATAAAAAGTATTTTAAAAAGTATACCTAATAATAGTTATGTCTCTCTCTCTCTCTCTCTCTCTCTCTCTCTCTCTCTCTCTCTCTCTCTCTCTCTCTCTATAGATAGATATATATATATATATATATATATATATTTTTTTTTTAAATATTTGGGTCATGTCATGTAATATATAATGCACATTTACAATTTATTAAAAAATTATTGGTAATTTGGGAATACATTTTACTATTAAAACTATTATAGTCTTTCCTAATCTAATCTAAGTTGTGTCTGTATATATATGTGTGTGTGTATGTATGTATGTGTATATCACATATACATACATACATACATACAAAATAGATTTCTGTTTAAATAGTCAAATAAATATTTTTTAAGCCTAAATGCTGTACAATGGCTGTATTTTAAGAGAATTTTCTTATGTTTAACAGCTTAAGTTGAACACCATAATATCACCACTACTAAAAATATAAAAGTTTAAGAATCGCTGACCTCACTAATCGAGTAGTTGGACGTTCGGATGATCATGAATCATCCCTAGCCGGAACAGATTAGAGAAATCGTAGATTAGCTGTTTTTCATCACACAGAGCATTGCAATGCCCGTTTATCAGTGTTGGATGCCCTTTGGTTTGGGAGACGACCAGAGTGCATTAATGAAATGAGTCAGCCCAGTGCTTCAGTGCCAAAGGCTGCCTGTGACACAAAGAGAGAGACAGAGGGAGCGAGTGTGTGTCTACAATGAGAGTAAACGCTACCAGGCTCCGAGTATGGAACAGTGCTTTAGACAAACATCAGCGTCCCATAAATCCACAACCCTCTCTAAAGGGAGCAGGTTCTGTTGCCTGTTTGGATTTATGACCCAGGCGTGGATGTGGGCTTTGGGAGTGTGTGTAAGACATGGAAGATGATCTAGACCTCTTAGATGTTGGTGTGTCATGTTGTTTCATACACCACAGATCTGATCCTCCCCTCCTCATATCCCAGGGAGAAGAGGGGGTGGATGGATGGATGCAAGGGGCATTTGAAGGGTTTCTATGTACATGCACAGGGCAGATGTCTGCTCAGTGCATGCTGGCAGGTGTGTCAAAGTTTGCATGATAGTTTTCATGCAAAGAAAATATGAGTGGGCTCTAATGGCTGCAATGTTTCTCTCCTGTTTTTTTCCTTTTTTTCCATTGTGTCTTCTTTGCTGCAACACCATCAGAGGCCAACAGCATCCCAGGTGAGTTTAATGTCCTTAAGGCTGAATCGAAGCTGTCGTTTATAGGTGGTGAAAGCATCAATGATGTAGAGTGCATATGTTATTCAAATGTACAGTAATATAAACAGATATTATCAAACATGCTGTTGCTCTCTTTACCATGATGAAAAATACTTAGTTGCTATGAAACCGAAGTTGCGATATATAAAAAATAAATAAAATAAAAATCTAAATGAATTACCTGTTCACAAAAAGATCTATAATATGAATTTGGTAAAAATAAAATTTCGACTTTAATCACTAAATTAATCATTAAAATCGGTATACTTTGCCACATTTATATTAAACGACATAAAATGCACAACACTGTAAAAATGATTTTTAAAAGATGTAGACAAAACAAAGATTATTGGAATATTTTTTTTGCAAGGAAATACTATTTAAGTCTTTCTACATCAAAATTTCACATTTAATTAAATGTGTTACTTTACATGTCTTTGTAATTAATGGTCTAATTTAGCAGTTTCTGTGTGTAAATAATTTCTACACCATCATTTTGACTATAGATGACTTTTTTGCACTTTATAAGCAAAAAATTGAGCTGTCACATTAGATAAAACATCTAAATAAACAAAAATAAACAAGTTAAACTAAAAATTTCAATGAAAATGAAAAAGCAGAGACTTTTGTAATTACCACTTTGTGTGAAATTATTAAAACTTGCATGTAATTATGCGTAATTATTTGTTATTATAATAGTAAATACATGTAACCTTTATAACAGTGGTCGACCGAAATTGTTTTTTTAACAGCTGATGCCGATATCTTGGAAAGCAGGGTGGCCGATGGCCGATATAAAGCCGATATAATTTTTATAATTTATAAGCCGATAAAATTATACTAATTTTTTTTAAAGGTAAGTGTTTGCAAACAATTTATTTTAGCTACATTTAATAATTAAAAAAAATGTTAGTCAACTAAATTTGTTTATTTAAATGTAGCTAAAATAAATCAATTGCAAGCACTAACCTTAAAAAAAATTTGTAATTCAATGAATAATTTTTATTCATTGTATTTATGAAATTTGAAATCATTTGAAATGGGTAAAAAAAATATATGTGTAAAATAAACATGCTTATACTTTAAGTGACAAAGTATTTTTCACAAATAAACATATTTAATAAAAATATAAATAAAAAGGAAGTAAACACTGTAACCAACAGGGCATTCAGTATTCTGGGAAGTTTGTGTGCATTGGGAATCACATTTTTTTTTCAAATAAAGCCAAGGTAACACTTATTTTGCGTACAGCACACAGTGAAAATGACATGAATATGACATTGGGCAAAAGCATTAAGCGCAGCATAATTTGAAATCATGAGTTTGAAGTTTGTTGATCGTGCATGTCAGTGAAGCTGAACTCTCCTTCTGTCAGCATTCAGTTCACACAGACTGACCATCACACAGAGAACACGCGATCGTGTAGGACACACATCCACACTTCATAAGATCTCACAGCTGGAGTTGACTAAGTTTGCAAGGTTTTTGAAATTACATGTTCATTAGTCATTCAAAGATTTGTTTAAATGATGTAAAAGCATATTTGCTGAATGCTGACGGCAAAAGAGAAAGTATTATAATGTTTGCCTTTCTATTATTAACAATATAAAAGCAATCGTTATAATACTTTTTGTATACATTTTAATTCATTTGTTTAACCATTCTATCTGATTATTAGACAGATGTCTATCCGTATTAGACAGAACTGAAAGGGAGAATGTGAGCACTGTATCTTCAGGTGCTGCGTTCTCAGTGCCATCACAATTAAAGTCCCACCACGAATGCATTGGCCAAACAGAAAAACTTATCGGCCGATATTTGACATTTTTCAAATATCGGCCTTGGCGATATATCGGTCGACCAACAAATAAATAAGATGTTCATAAACCTTTTCCTTCTGCAAAGATCTAATGTCATTTTATGGTCATATACATACCTATAGATGTTCTTTTCTTTGTGTCACTCTCTCTGTTTCTCAAAGGATTTGCACACATGATGATGGCGGATCAAGGTATGCCACACCCCTTCAATGGTATTCACACAGTTGAGATTGATTATGCATGCTTGAATTGACTGAATTGCTGTGCACTGAATGGGCTAAACTGTAACTCTGAACCTTGAATTCATAGATGTGAACTGTGCTTTGACCGTTTCTTCATATCTCTCCATGCTTGCCTTCTGTGGATACTCTTTATCTCTCTGTTCCTTTTCATCTCCTTTCTCAAGCCAAGGGCAAAGGTACAGAACCGTTTTTTTTCCTCAAGTTGTGCTCTCTTGTGTTTACATCCTTGTTTTTAGTACTTTTTTTGCTAATACAGTAGCTTATCACCATGGGTGACTGGATAAAGAGTATAATTAAATGAGAGTTAATTGAAGACAAACACACAAAAGGTATTCTAACTGCAGCCTGAATGGTCTGAACTGTGGCGTCTGTCTCCCTGGTGGTCTTATACCCAGTAGATATTTGTATCAGCTGCTAAAATGCTTAAACGGCACAGTATGACTCAGTCTAATGAGGGTTTATCTAGCTTGAGACCATGAATGATGCTTTATTTGCCATGCAGTGTTTGTTGTGGTTTTGATCTTGCATGTGATGTTTTGAGAAATGTGTGTTCAGCCAGGTGCCAGAATTACTTTCTATGTGTTTTTTTTTATTTATTTTTATTTTTTTGAAAGAAGGAGAGAAAGAAAGAACTGTGATATTTCAGTCTGCCAGTACATGTGTGCTGTCATGTCATTTCATAGCTGGCTTCTCTAGGGAGGCTTGTAGATGAGCCCGATTTAGCCTTTACTTGCTGCTGGGCTGAGCATCCCTGTGGAACACTGTTGTACCACATGTCATCCCACCATCTCACCCGATCCAGTATTTCAGCATGTCTCAGAGTGGACAAATAACTTCATTCTTCAATAGACAGGACCTGGAATTGGCTTGATTCTTTGCGGGACCTCAGTGCATCCACAAATGTGCAGTCTTACACAGTATAGCTGTTTTATTTAAAAGTTCTCAGGTTTTCTGGGGTGGTTGCCAAATGTTTCTCTCAGCTTGGACCTTTTTTCCCCCACAGTAAAAATTTTGGTGCATACCTGAGAACATGTAGCTTAAGAGTAGGATTGTTTTGTTGGTGCAGCATACAGTATGTGAAAACTTGTATGCTTGTTTTTTTTAGGGATTGATCAGTTCGTAATGGTCAATTCTGAAAGCATAATAAATGCAATCCTTTTTTTCAAAAATAAAAAAACAAAATGACCAAAATTTACTTATATATATATATATATATATATATATAAAGACCTTCAAGACAAAATCAATATATATATATTAAAATGACCAGACAAAATGACCAAAATTTACTTCCCTAGTATAGTTCTTGTGGACTTCAGAATGATTTGTAGTTTGAAAGCAGTCCAGTCTAAAAGACCTTCAGGTTAGACTCCATATTGAATTCATGCAAATAAAAACAAGACAGTGAGGGTCAGACTTACATATTTTTTGTAATTGCACACACTGTATAGAGATTCAGCAATTTTCAAAAATCAAATATTATAAAATATATATATATATATATATATATAATATATATATATATATATATATATATATATATATATATGAAGGTGTCCAACATTTCATTTTTGAAAATTATATGTCAGTTTGGTAACTAAAGAGACAAAAAATGAGTTAAAAACAGTGTTGATGCACGTCTGTGAATTGAGACTTGTGGTTTCACTTACAAGGAATACACAACTGATCAATCGAACCATGTGTGAAAATACCCAAAGTCATTGGACATTAGAAATGCATAGTACAGTATAAAGGGTGTGGCTTTCTATTGCATGAATGCTGATATGAACTTAAATAAATCCAGGCATATGCTGCAATTCCACTTGCCAACCTAGTTTCTTTCCTCAACCCAATTTAAGTGCTAAGTCAGAGCCCAGTCAGCGAGAACCTGGCAGACCGTATACCCAGTCAGATGCATTAGCACATATTTGCCTATGTTGCATTAAAAGCATTTGTATTGTAGCGCTGTCTCCAGTGCTGTCTGTCTCTCCCGCTACCACCCTGCATTAAATCCCTCTGCTAGACGGAGGGACATTATTACAAATCAGCCTGGCTGTACGCCCAAGTTAAGACGACAAGGGCTTCCATTTAGGAGCACATTTGCATCTCCGCCATGCTGAGTGATTCTATGAAATGTTAATTTATCTGCATTTGTTTCTATCGCAGCATCTCTTCCTTTCACCTGTCATCAGAGCTCGATTTTGTACAGCATGTAAATCTCTAATTTTTAAACCTTTCCTTAGAAACCTCTTGCAGTTAAACCTTAAGAAGAATCGTAATTGTTGTGCTTTGTAATATTTGGCAATGTTGTGTCTGCAGTACCATAAAGGGAGGAAGTGAGAGGCAGCAGCTGTTTTTGGGTAGCCCAGGGCTTGTCGCTCATGTCTGTGTATCTTACGGCTCTCGGACTCCATTCCTCTGCACCTGTCTGAAGTCAATCATATAAGTCCTCTCTGGCACCGGCATATGTCAGCAAACAACAGAAAGTCACAGGACAATGATGAAGAAGGGTCTCTCAGGACTTCCTGTCTCTCATTGTTTTTGATTCTGTCCTCTTTCCTTCCATCTGTTAGTTTACCTGTGATGCAACTTTCTTTTATTTTCCCAGAGAAACCTTTTGGTGTTCAGAGGTTGTGCTTTCATAACTTAGGAGACATAACAGAGTTCTCATTTGTTTTTCTTTGAAGTATCAGCTTTGTCTAGGATAATTTCTACAAACCCAATTCCAAAAATGTTGGGACACTGTACAAATTGTGAATAAAAACAGAATGCAATGATGTGGAAATTTTAAATTTCAATATTTTATTCAGAATACAACATAGATGACATATCAAATGTTTAAACTGAGAAAATGTATCATTTTAAGGGAAAAATAAGTTGATTTTAAATTTCATGGCGTCCACATTTAAAAAAATTTGGGACAAGGCGATGTTTACCATTGTGTGGCATCCCCTCTTCTTTTTATAACAGTGTGTGCAGCGGAAACGATCTCTGCACTGCTGCCGACGCATCGCTCCTTGAACACACTACCGGACCACAACCGTGTGCGTTGTGAATGCTTTAATCCGTTAACATGAGTGCGGAAAAAATACGCCAATCAAACATCCCAAAGCGATTATCGGCTGATAGTGATCGGTAGTCTATCAATCGTAGCACCCCAAATTAATTTTTTTGATGCAATGTAGTATCTCTCACCTGTTCCTCTTTGTCATCTTAAATTATTTGCAAAAACTATTCATTTTAGTGAATTAAATCAGTGCAAGTCTGCAAATATTGTCTGCTTCGCACAGCAGTTAGATTGGTTACTGTGGCTCTGGTTCAGACCACCCGGAGATTTCGTAAGGCATTCCGCAAGTGTGCGAGTCTTTGATAGATATTAGTTGGTACAGGAGGCAGTAAATGAGTTGACCTTTTCGGACGGCAGTGGAGAGTCTGAGCTTTGTTACAGGACAGAGGGGAGTAGAAACACTGCAGCTCACGCTATGCTGATGAACTCACATGCAAGGTAATGAATTGCAGTGCCATTATGCAAATACTATGCTAATTATCTAATCAGATTTGATTCCATTAAGGATATTTCCAGCTTCCTAAACTTGAGAAGGCAGGGACTGATCAGCTCACTCTTTCTAAATTTGTTTCTTCTTTTTTCTTTTTTTTTCACACATTTTCTTGTTTTTCAAATCCTTTCTTTTTTCTTGCCTATATTGTTTTCAAGAATCTTTCTTTTTTTTTTCAATGATTTTATTTGCTTCCCCCAAAACCTTTCAAATCTTGCTTTTTTCTTGCATTTTATTTTCCTTTTTCTCTTTCTCTTTCTCTTTCTCTTTCTCTTTCTCTTTCTCTTTCTCTTTCTCTTTCTCTTTCTCTTTATTTCTCTTTCTCTCTCTCTTTCTCTTTCTCCTTTCTTTACTTCTATTCTATTCTATTCTATTCTATTCTATTCTATTCTATTCTATTCCTTTTTTGGACCTTTTCTTTTTCTTTAAATTTATTTTCCTTCTGATCCCTTTTTTCTTACCCTTTATTTTTCTTCCTATTTCTTTTTTTGTTTTATTTCTTCCTTTTTCCTGACTTTTTCAGATTTCTTTTGTTATTTTACATATCTATTTTAAGCTGAACTGAACCTTTCCAAACCAAACCAAACTAACATCTCTGACTGCTTAAAAGTTTAGAATTTTGAAAAGAAGAGTCCTGTTGTGATTTTTCATATATACACCTTATTTACTGCAGTACAAAAGGCTTTGCAACCCTCTGAGTGAGGTGTTTTTATGGCTCAGAACAGTGTTAGCTCTCTGTTACTGCACATATGAAGGCAGGTCTCCCTGACAGTGAGGTGACACATGGTGTGTGTGTGAGAGCCAGATAATGAAATCTTTATCACATGTTTGGGAGGCCTGTAATTCCATTTGCTCTACTAATCCCTCGGTCACTCTGTCTCTCTGTCACTCATTGAACAAACCTGTCTAACCAGAATTACCCTTGCTTTCATCTACAGTTTACACTCTTTTTAATGGCACAAATGTAATGAGCCCAAATAAGCCTTCTTTTAAAATGGAGCCTGATTACTTTCTTAATAAAATAGGTTACAAATGTTGTCTCTAAGCAAATTTAAAGATATGAAGCATGAGTCTCCTGTTCGGTAAGAATATGTTAGGAAACATGCCGGTCCATTGCAGAGTCGTGTTTTGTATTTCATGTTGTCCGTAATTTATATAGTTTTTTTTTTTTTTTTCAAATGTCATGCACTGAAGACTCCTTAGGCCTCATCAGTGCAGGAAGAGCTCTTAGGAAAGCCTGATTGAGCCACCTTGCCGGCTGTCTGCTGATCAGAGCGTAATGGCCTCTCTTGTGTAATCAGGACCAGCCACACAGGGCGTCCTTTAACAAAATAGCCTCATCACCAACCCCCTCCGTGATCTCCCCCCTCTCCATACGCTGTAACCGAGACAACAGAACCCCTCACCGTCCCCCTCCCCATGGCCCTCTATTTCCAAATCCCAAAGGCTCTTTTCAGTGTAACACTGAGAAGAACATCAATCACACCCGATATGCACACATGTACACACAAACAAACAAAAAATGAAGCCTTATTCTGCCACCCCCAGGTCTACCCATCTGAATGCAGTTATGCCCATAATTGCCTCCAATTTCCCTGAGTCACACCTGACATATTAAGCTACTGTACACAACGATTTCCTTTCTGGTCCCCAGAGGGAACAAGTGCCATTTGATTATGGCTAAATGTGATTATTGTCCTCCTGTCCAACTGGCTTGTGGCGGTCTTTTGTCCCTGACAAAACAAGAGAACAAGGTGACCACTCTGATTGTGACCAACCAGCCCGGATGTTGCCCGGTGAACAAAAGCATTTAATTATTTATAGAAATAGGAATTCATGTAACAATGAAATGAACAAAAAGAAAAAAAATCAGATGCGTTTGCAGAAATAGGGTTTTCTAGAATAGGGTTTTACATGCTTCTTGTAAAAGAAAGAGCTAAATCTAATATTATTTTTTAATAATGATGTTATAATTATATAATCATTTCTTAATAACAATAATAAGAGTAATTATTATTATTACAAAAGGTTTCATTATTACTTATTCTTTTGAAATGAAGAAAAAGAAAGAAATGCTGTGCAAACGTTGTATGGCTTCTAGCTGAAGTTTGTTTGCATGTCTGTATGAATGCAAGATATTTTTGGCCAGTCTCATCAGACATGCAGAAGTAGGAGGCACATTTGAAAAAAATGGACTTCTTATTTTAAACCACTTCAATTAGTAAGATTTAACCTCTCTGTTCTGGTGAGAGGATGGTTTGGAGTAAATGGTGATCTGCACATACAGAATTTGAAAGTATAACTCGAGTGAATGGAGTGTTTAGGGTGGTACAGTATCTCCTATATTACCTCATTCTTTTTTAAGACATCTCAATCACTTGGTTACATCTTTTTGGAAATGTTCTGCTTCCGACAGTAATAAGATTTTTTATTTTTGTTTTCTCTCACATTCAGAGTGAATAGCATTGGTCTGTTATTTGTCATTTGAAAATGTCATGTTTCAGTAATGGAAATTGATTCAGAAATGACACAACTTGTCTTTATGACACTGACAGAAATAAGACTGGGCCAGACCTAATGGAGTTCTCCAGTTTTTATAGCACAAAACTATGGAGAGATATAACCTTATTTACTTTACACATAAGCTTATACGTGTTTTCAGCATGTTTTTGTCAAAAAATTTATATGAAATTAAATGCATACATTTTGATTGAATATTAAACATTCTAAATGTTTTGCTGGCTGCAAGGCAAAAAAAGGCTTATATAGGCCAGAGACATTTTTATACATGCATTTTTGGTGATTTCTCCATTGCAGGGGTCAAGGCAATATTTATTTTTAAATAACCATGATAAAGCATGTTTTTTTGTGGTAATGAGAGTTTATATATGAGTCACTGAGTGTAGATGTCTGGTTTTGCACAGAGGTCAAGCAGTAATTGCGTTGTTAGAAGTGGGCAGATGTGAACATCTGGTGTCCAGCAATGCACCTATTGATCCTCATTACTTTGTGTACTTGGAGACAGCAAAGGGCTTTCATTCCCACAATCACTCTTTAATTGTGACATGCATGAAACGAGTATATTTGGCACTATTAACCATTATTGATTGAGAGTTATTTGAGACCAGACTTGTTTGTGCAGGCTTGCAGTAGTCTTATGTAAATGCTGGATACAGTAATTATCTTTATTTACTGTTTATTAAGAGGATTACTGATATAAATATGGAATGTAGCTAAAAGGAAGGATACTATTAAAGGAATAGTTCACCCAGAAATGAACATTTACTGAATTCTTACCCACTCTCAGGCCATCCAAGATGTAGATGAGTTTGTTTCTTCATTAAAACAGATAAGGAGAAATTTAGCCTTACGTCACCTGCTCACCAATGGATCCTTTACAGTTAATGGGTGCCATCAAAATGAGAATCCAAACAGCTGATGAAAACATCGGAATAATCCACCAATAATCCACACAACTCTAGTCCATCATTCAATGTCTTTTGAAGTGAAAAACTGCATGTTTGTAAGAAACCAATAAATTATTATGGTGTTTTAACTTTAATCTGTTGCTTCTGGGGAAAGTAAAACAAAATGTTGATTTTTGAATGAACTGTTTCTTAATTTAGATTTTAGAAATTGTTTCTAGTAGCTTGGTTTTCATCGCTATTTAGGGATGCAAATTTTTGTTCGAACAGATAAAAAAAAAAAAAAGACTAAAAAATAGCTCTTTTCCAAAACATAGTGAGCTGCATATGGAAGAACTAGTTAAGCAAAGTGGTGCCTCAAGGCTGTACCTCATTTTGGCCAAATTTGAAGACACCATTGAAGGTTTTGGAACAGATTCATCATGTCAATTGAGATAGTTGGTAACTATTCCAATGTTTTTAATATTATGGTTCAGTAAAATTTATATATTGGCAGTGTTTCCCACAGGTTTGAAACATACTTGCGGTGGTAGCTTGGAAAAAAATCACACCAACCACCCACACAAAAAAAATCTACTACAACATACAAAAAACAAACAAATAGTAATTAAATAAAAAAATTTAAAAAATGAAATTCATCCTAAACAAATACAATACAATCAAATTCAAAAACACACCAATAAAATGCAATATTACACCCAACTTAAACAATGCAAAATTACAGCATTTAAATGGTAGAGTTCTCCTTACTTTGTCATATAGTGTCTCTCTCAGTGAATGGGACACAGATTTTACCAATACTAGTAAAGTCTATATATTGAATAATATATGTCAAATAATGTTCTTAGTTGTTTCTTCCTGTGGGGAAGCTTCCGAGCCAGAAACAACAATAGTTTACTATGAATGAAATGGAAATTAAATTAAATTAAATAATAATAAAAAAAATCTAAATAAATAAAATAAAATAAAAAATAAACTTAACATGTGACTTTTAAGCATAAACACGTCCGAAATACACCAGGACTTTTATTTTGAAATGTATATACTATTGCGGGCTGATCCTTCAGATGAGAGAGAAAATATGCATTCTTGCAACCGTCTAAAACTTATTATATAAAGGTCATAAAGTAGACATTTTCATAATTCATCAACTCAAGTTCATAAGCAATCGCTTGGCATAAATGTGCACTATTTATTGATTGAGAATCACTTTGAAGCAGTCTGAAGCGCATGAAATCATTAATGAAATCATTTTGAAGTTTAATAATCAATAGGCTGTATCGTGACTTATGTTTTTCCATCCCCAAAATATAAGACGACTTAAAATGATCATTAAGACGTTTTTTTTTTTTTTACCATTTCATGTATTGAAGACTTTTCATGACAGTAAATTTAAGAAAACTCACCCGGAGGGATTTTGCTTTATTCACACACGTGCTCCTTAAATACATTTTACAGTTTGTGCACATTTATTTTTATTTGTGACCAAAGCGCCCGCACTGTCGAGCCCTGTGTTTGTCTGCGAAATATCAGCCGCATCTCTGCAGCGCACGTGGGAAGGTCAGCGGGACTAAACAGTTCTCACGCACACAGAATGAGCGAATACGAATCATGTAGGGTGAAGGGAGATTTCCCACTAGTTAATAGATAGCGGATGGTTTCATTATTTTGGGCAGATAAAAAAAGTATGAGGATAAAAATAATAAAAGCAAAAATGTTTCTCCATATACTTGTGCGGTCGTTAATATACCTGGGCGGCCCGCCCAAGTAAAGTCTATGTGTGGGAAGCACTGATTAGGGTGACGGAATTTAGACCGTGTTTAAAGCTCAGAAGTTAGCTAAATGTTCCAAATCCTCAGTTTGACATATAGGAATATATTTGGAATATTTCTGTTTTTGTTATTGTAAAGGTCTATAGTAATTATAATGAGCTTTATATATATAATAAAACAAGAACATGTCTATGTTATATCCACATTTAGATAGCTAAGTAAATGTGTGTGTAGATGTGTGAAACCTACACCTGCTAGTAATCGATACCCCTCTCAAGTGGAACCTGGCTGCTATGGTAACCCCTCTCAAGCTGTTTGTTTGGGATGGTGTGTTAGCATGGTGCCTGGCTTGGTTTCCCCTAGTCTTGGCTAAATCTAACCAAAGCAGACACTTTGGTGCATAATTGTGTATCAATGGAAGTCTTAGAGTTGCTCACGCAGCTCCTAACACTAGTTTTCTTTCCTGTTATAATCCACATGCAGGATTAAACAGTGCGTCACAGTACTGACTCACACTTTCATAATATCAACCTTAATGTCAACCTTAATGACTTACATGTAGGCATTTCTCACAATGTGTGGACACGTTTAAGGACTTAGAAAAGCTTTGAGAATTATGCTGCATTCCGTTCAACGTCAAACGTCCTGCTTGTGAAAGTGCCATTTGATGTCATACTTGGATGCGGGTATGGTTTTCTCATTCATACATTATCTGTATCATTTAGAAAATATAAAGTGAGAGATTACAGACAAAAAAGTGTTTTCTTAAAATAAAAAAAAAAAAAAAAAAATGAAATGGCACATACTACTTTCTACATAATAAAACACCTGATTATGATGCTGGAGGAATCTCTGAGTGGATGGCAAATTCTGACCCACTTTTTACCCAAGCCTGGCTAACCTGCTGTGTGTGTGCGTATATGCTGAGCACCATTTGAATTGTGTGCGTTGTGAAATATGCATGAGATATGCCTGGGCAAAGGGCCATGAGGAAGCAGGTCAGCCCTGGGCTGGACTTGAGAACCTGTGAAGTGTGTACACACACACACACACACACACACACACACACACACACACACACACACACACACACACACACACACACAAACACAAACACACACACACACACACACACACACACACACACTGTGGACTTCACTGAGCACATGCTCAACAGCAGGTTGTACAGTTACTAAAAAAAGCAGAGAATAAGGCTTGTTTTGTGTACCTGTATAGGTTTTAATCTAATTTGGACTTTTAATTCTAATTTTTAATTTTAATTTGGACATGGGATGCACAATACTTTACTGGTTAATATATTTTTATATTGCTAATATTTATTATAATAATATAATATAATATAATATAATATAATATAATATAATATAATATAATATAATATAATATGCACTGTACAAAAGATTTTTCAGAGCTGTAAATAAAAAAAAAAATACTGGAGTACATTTTACAAGAAATAATAATAATAAAAAAAAAATAGTTCACTTATTTCAATGTTATTCACCATTTCTTTGTATTTGTTTGTTACATTTACTAGTAGTTTATGAGTGAAATTTGTTTTAAATTTATTAAAAATAAACATGACTATTATTATATTAAATTCATGTAGGTTTGGAACAACTTTTGGAACAAGCAAATGATGACAAAATTAAATTTTGTTTTGGTGAACTATATCTTTAAATGTCAAATTAAGCCAATTTCAGAAATAAGAATTTGTTTTCATTGTTGAATTACAATATTGTGGTTTTCCTGTAGCCTTTAAAATGATTGATTTTAGTTTGTAGTGTTGTATTTTTTTTCCTGATCTGACCACTAAACATTTTAATCACACTTTCTCTCCTTAAGTTAATGCCTGGCATCACTGTAATTGTGTGTTTCTGAGACTGGATCCTGTCCTTGTTGTGTACACTCTGACCTGTGCTTTTGGTTAAACGCTGCACATCTATTCTTTCCTGCTCTTCTCTTTCCTAGAGCACACACACACTGAAAGTAACCGGTGTCGGTGTCGTGCCCGTGTTTGGTGTGAGTAACCCCCCCTCAGTGCTTTGGAAGCCTAAGATAGTCACCTGATCTGGCCTTGCTGTGAAAGGATAGAGTTTGTGACCTCAAGCCAGTTGAGATGCCCTGCCAGCAAGAGCCAGGCAAAACAATGATGAAGGATGATTGTCTGTTTCAAAGCAAGCAATATTTCATCCGAGGGCAATTACTGTTTCCCTAAGTGCTCAATTCAGAACTTAAATGTTTTATATCGCAAGTCACTGTAAGATCAAGTTGTCTTCTGCTAATGTTTCACAAGACATTTGATACATTTTCTTCCAAATATGTCACTGGAAGCTGATGGCAAGGAAAAAATTGAATGATGTTCCTTTAATAGTGTTATGATATAATCAGTAGTTTCGGTGAATCAGTTGAGAAATCCCATTGGCCCCAAAGACAGTTTTACCTCAGGCAAAGTCAATAGCAGAGGGCAGAATGTAATTTATCTGGCGCACACATCTGTTGTGTTTAGAAAACATAGGGGCCAGACACCAGGAGATCTACTTTAGAATACTGATGTAAGCCTCAGTTATTAAAAGCCTTTTTTTATGTATTTCAACAGAAAGACTGTTTTCTGTTTTAATATATTTTAAATTAAAATTAAATTTTATTGATTCCTGTGATGGCAGAGCTTATTTGGTGTTTAAAGGGGTCAAATGATGCGATTTCAAGTTTTCCTTTCACTTTGGAATGTTACAATCTCTTGGTGCATAAAGAAGATCTGTATAGTTGCAAAGACTAAAGTCCCAAACCCAAAGAGATATTCTTTATAAAAGTTAAGAATCATCCACACCCTCCTAAAACGCCTCATTTAAACACGCCCCCACATGTCTACGTCACGATGTGGGAAGATATGCATAATGCTGCCCAAATGTCCACGCAAAGAAAGAAGGTGTAACCTTTGATTCTAACTGTTGATGCTGGCGCCATGTCATGGAGACGCTGTTTCGTTGTGAAACTACTTTGTTTGGCCTTCCAAAAGAGGACACAACTAGAAATCAGTGGTTAAGTTGTATTTACAAAACTTTTCCAGAACAGTTCAACCCAAATATTTGAGTGTGTGCAGCACATTTTATGGAGGAGTGTTTCCTGATCATGGGAGAGTAGACTACAATGCTGGCCGTTCTGACTCACAGTCTGTAAGTACATTTACATATGTAAAGGATTTGCCACTGACGATTCAAATGCGAGTTTTGAGCAGTGTAGAGTAGCGGTTCACAATTTCAGTCCTCGTGCCCCCCTGCTCTGCACATTTTGTATGTTTCTCTTATGGCTTCAGATGTTAGTTCTATTTGAATGTAAGTGCCCTGCGAAGTGGACAACACAGGATATTCCGCCATGATTCCAGTTCGAAGCAAACGTATATGTTCCATTCAAAGTGCACTGAAGTGTGTGAGACGTCAATTTAAATTGTACTTATGTACAGAGGTATATGATGTCACACTTGTCTGTGTTTGGGCAGCAGAAATCCATGAATGAATGTTCCGAAGTGAGGTAACTTCAACAGATTTCTCAGGGAGTAGGGAGCAATGAACACTGTGTAGGGACCATGTCAATGGGAACACAGTTCATGCACGGAGCTCACTTCTAACGAGCGGAAAATATTTATCTGATCCTCTGCTGATTTTGTAAGTTTGCCCACTTATAAAGAAATGAAGGGTTTGTCATTTTTATGGTAGGTTTATTTTTACGCATAGAGACAGAATACCAACCAAAAACCCCCCCCCCCCAAAAAAAAGCACATTATATAAAGGTTAGAAATTGATTTGCATTTCAGTGAGTGAAATAAGTATTTGATCCCCAAGCAAAACAGGACTTATTACTTGGTGCAAAAACACCAAGTACAGAGCAGACACAGAGTTAAGACGTTTTTTGTTGTTGGTTACCAGGTTTGCACACATCTCAGCAGGGATTTTGGTCCACTCCTCTTTACAGATCCTCTCTAAATCCTTAAGGTTTCTTGGCTGTTGTTTGGCAACTCAAAGTTTCAGCTCCCTCCACAGATTTTCTATAGCATTGAGGTCTGGAGACTGGCTAGGCCATTCCATGACCTTTATGTGCTTCTTCTTGAGCCACTCCTTTGTTGCCTTGGTGGTGTGTTTCAGATCATTGTCATGCTGGAAGACCCGTCCATGACCCATCTTCAGTGTTCTGGCTGAGGGAAGGAGGTTCTCGTCCAAGATTTTACATGGCCCCGTCCATTTGCCCCTCAATGCGATGAAGTTGTCCTGTACCCTTAGCAGAAAAACAGCTCCAAAGAATAACTTTTCCACCTCAGCACTTGACTTTAGGGATGGTGTTCTTGGGGTCATAGTCAACATTTCTCTACCTCAAAACACGGCGAGTCAAGTTAATGCCAAAGAGCTCAATTTTGGTCTCATCTGACCACAGCACTTTCTCCCAAGCCTTCTCTGAATCACTTAGATGTTCTTTGGCAAACTTTAAACAGGCCTGTACATGTACCTTCTTGAGCAAGAGGACCTTGAGGACGCTGCAGGATTTCAGTTTAGTGTGGCGTAGTGTGTTACCAATGTTTTGCTTGGTGACTGTGGTCCCAACTGCTTTAAGATCATTAACAAGCTCCTCTCATGTAGTTCAGGGCTGATCCCTCACCTTTCTCATGATCATCCTTACCCCATGAGGCAAGATCTTGCATGGCGCTCCAGACCAAGGCTGATTGATGGTTGTTTTGTATTTCTCCCATTTCGGAATAATCGCACCAAAAGTTGTCTCCTCAGCAAGCTTCTTGCTGATGGACTTGTAGCCCATTCAAGCCTTGTGCAGATCTAAAATAATATCTTTGACAGCTCTTTGGTCTTGCCCATGGTGGTGGGATAGGTTGGAATGGATGATACAGATTGTGTGGACAGGTGTCTTATACACCTAACGAGCTGACATTAGGAGTAACTTCTTAAAGTGGCAGGACTAATTTGTGTTACACATGGGCACATAACAAATCTGTGGGAGCCAGAATTCTTGCTGGTTGGTAGGGGATCAAAAACTTATTTCACTCACTGAAATGCAAATCAGTTTCTAACCTTTATATAATGTACCTCATGTTGTTTTCATATGGATTACTTTATCAGAGAACATTTGTGTAAAAATTAACACTTCAAGCTTTCTATAGATAAGGCCTAGTTCTCATGTCTGTGTGTCAAGTATTCGTTGAGATTTAATTCATTTTTGTGGAGCATTTCAGAAAGAGGTTCACTGAGACCGAGACGGCAGAAAGTGCACCCTATTTGTTTTCTTTATTTTACAAAAGCACAGTGTTTTGTTGATAATGTGAATGAATACAATTTAAAGTAGACCTTTTACAGATTCAATTGATGTATTATTATTATTTGTATGATAAATGACAAACATTTTCGCTGTTTATTTAGCTGTTATCAGGAAAAAAAATGCAAGTGATTGTTCAAGTTGCTGTTTTCATACGTTTATTTACATATGTAATATGTTTACATGTAATTTTTCAGTCAATATTAATTACTGAAACAACTTTGTTTCATTCTGTAATGTATTTTTTTTTTAGGTTTGATTACTTGAAAAGTAAACTTGAAAGTAAAGAAATCCATATTCTGATTACTTTTTAATGCAGTAAGCAGTGATCAAATTGAAATTTTAAAGTAGTAATTAGTAATTTGTAGTGGAGTAAGTTTTTGAGTAACTTATAAGATAAGTTATTTACTTATTTTTGCCCCTTAAAAATAGGACAGCATGGTGGTGTCAGCCAATAAGGGAAAATTGTTTCAGACATAAAACAGCTTATGATAAAACAACTTATGATAGATTACAAACACACATTGTTTTTTGTTTGTTTGTTTGTATTTTAGTTTTTTTTTTTAATTAAATCATTTACAATAATATCAGGAGTGTTTGTTGAGAAAGTGGTAGGGGCTCCCTTTTGGGATAATGGTGACTTTATTAAAACATAATTGGCTAGTTAAAAAGCTAGCATTAGTGCAAGCGTTTTTATTTTTAGCTACAAATTAAGCCACTGTATCCGGTGTTAGAAATCCAAATGACACAAGCACCGCCATTCCTTTGAGGAGGCGGTTAATGTTTTAAGGTCTTTAGATCCACCATCCGTCATCACACCATCACAAAGGCATAGGGAGAAAAAGCGCATTCTTTTTTTTTAATTAACACCATGGTTCTTCCTCTCTCAGAAAGCTCGATTTAGGAAATGAAAGACATCAAAGGCGGTGTTGTGCCCTTTCATATCCCAGATTAAACATGGTACGCTCAGCCTGCACGAGTGGCTTCACTCCACACACGGGGAAATCTGTGCTGATATAATATGTGCGTGAAAGCTTATAGGTGTTCCCCCGCATGATCCGCACACGGGACGCTTTATAACGTGATTGGCTTAGAATAGAAACGAGAAAGTGACACATCAGGTTATGACATTCTGTGTGCTGTATTAATACTCTTTTCTAGTTGTACGATGATTTCTGCATGGATGGATTCTGTGTGTCACAAATAATGTCTACATACTAGACACATCAGATCTGACAAAACATACATTTACATGGACACATCCTTGGTCTGGCATGTCAGGACTGGCTGGCAGCTTCATGCTGAAGGTGTGGACTTCCTGTCAAGAGGTCACTGCTTTGATTACCATTTCCCCTGTCACTTTCCCCTCATCTAAACGCAGTGAGAGTGATGGGTAACATAGCTGAGAGCGAGACCACCAGACATTCATGCTTCTGGGCTAATCACAAGCTGTTGTTTGGATGTCATCATGTGCTCATGTGTCAAGTTTGCTGCCAGGGTTTTGCAAGTCTTGCTCGTAAGTGCCAAAAGCATTACGCTAGATGAGGACTTCCTCTGTTTACACCCACTGGCATCCGACATGCCTTATGAATTTAACATAGCCGACCTTTGGTATGAGAGTGTCTGCTATTTTGGGTAAGTTGACTGTATTGAATAATATATTCAGCAATTTTAGTTCAGCTCTACTGCAAGAGCAGCTGTTTACCTGAAATCTCTTCTGATGGCAGAATAGTTTTTATATAGAATAGGTTTATTCAGACATATTTTGTTCACCTGAAAGTGTGTTTGATTTGGTGATTGGATTACAGCCCATTTTATTTCTATAATGTGACATTTCCAGGTGAAACAGAATACTCGAGTGTCTTTATCAGGAGTTGTGAACAGTGGATGTTTCATACTAGACTGAATCTAATATGAATGCTGGTTTGGACTTTAATGAATTCTAGGACTTAAATGCTGGTTTGCAGTCATTTGTGAAGGACTTCTTTGCTATGTTTGTGTGGAGACTGAAGGACAAGATCAACCTCTTTTTTTTCAAATCTATCATTATCTGCTGTTATTTTAGTAGTCTTTGTTACTTTAACATTAACTGACTGTAGATTATTGAGTTAAGATTGGGATGAAACCCAGCCCTTGCACCGTCACACACGTCATCATAAAATAATAAAATAATGTTGTTGACATGTTTTTGACTAAAGATTACAAAAGCAATTTTTTTTTGAGTAAATGATGTGTATTATCATTTACTGTATAATAAACACTGCAGTATTCCATTTTAAAACGAGAACTGTCAATTTTGACTTCATGGTGACTTCAACGATTGGCAAGATTTTAGAAAGGTGACATTAACTACAGCAACAGTCATTTTGGTGATGGAAGTTGTTGCATTTGGATGAAAGACAAACTTTTTGTTGTTATAATACACACTTATGTATCAATTACGATAAATCAGAAATGTGTACTGAGAAGGTAATGGGGGTCCATTTTGATTTTATGTTGACTTTAAGCAAACAGAGCTTAAAGGAATAACTTTTAACAGGAAAATATTCAATTTAATTAAATATTAAATTTTAAACTTGGAATTAATTGGTTGAGTTATTTCCTGATATCCTGATCCAATTGAGAGGCTAAAAACTTGTTTTCAGATTTGGCAAGAGTTAAAAATTCCACTAGGTAAGGCTTATTATAGTTAGATTTTCTGGTATAGTGCATTGCGTTTAATTCTGCCTGCAGGTTTGTTTTTTAAAGAAAGAATCCCTTTAAGTTTGATTTCTGGCACATTGGCGATAGCTGACATTTCGGTGTTGCACTTACAATAGTTTGTTACACACTAGTGTCAGTGAATAATGAGAGCTTGTGGAACGTTTTGAAGCTTAAAATAATGAATACTCCAGAGGTGTTATTTTCACATTCATCCAGCATTTGGTGAGTTTGTGTCATTCCTCATGTCTGCAAATGACAGAGAGTGCAGAGGGGCAGAGGCATGACAAATAACCCACCCATGTATTAAAGCCACTTTTTCTCTAGGATTTTGGTTAAAAGAGGAAAGTGCAGGAAAATTTAAAAGGAAGAGGCAGTAGCTCTGAAGTTTGGTCCGATATACTGTATGTATATGGTTATGACACATGATTGCAGTGGAGCTGACATTACACAATTATGCTATTATTGTTGTTCTGTGGAAATCCCAGTCAAGGACACATCAGTTTCATAACCTGAAATAAATTTATATATCAAGCCAAAGGTGTCCCAAATGGACATTAGCATCAGAAAGAGGGACACTTCAGCTAAAAGAATGACTTAATGTAAATAAATATTGAATAACAGTACTATAGAGTGTATCTATGTTTATGGGCGCTGAGCTGTTAGCCCCATAAGCGCTGATGTCCTACTGGTTGATTCAAGGCTTGGTTAGCTATGCCAAAGTGTTTATTCTTTCTCTTTTTTATTTTTAGCAGCCAGCTAATATTAACAGTTTTGTCAACTCTACTGTGCCTGTGGCGAAAGCGCTTAAGTGTATCTTTTGCAATTTAAGTGACCTGCTTTCCGGCTTCGACTTTTCCCATTACTGGGAGTGACATTTCATTTAGGGCCCATCATTCATCTTTCTTGCGCCTGGGCCTGGGCCATGAGCAGCTGAATCTATTTTTACTTTTCTATTTTTTTTTTTTTTTTTTTTTTTTTATTTAAGGAAGAGACTAGCTTCTCTTTGTGCAGTTCTGTAAAACATAAAAAATAACAAAAACTTATCAAAACATTTCAGCTAGTTTATTAAAAGCATACATATTTTGTCTGTGATCACATATCAGTTAGAAATTGTTATAAAATATTGGGATAAATTCAAATGAAATATATATAGTGTACTCACAGAAAATTATGGAAGCGACTAGCTTGTCTTTGGGCAGTTTTGTAAAATAAATTAATGTACTCATGCATTTTGTCTATAGTCATCACTATGTCAGTTTATAAATGTTATAAAATAATTGAAGAATAAATTAATAAGATGACAAATACACTGTACTCGTAAAAATTAAAGAAACTTGCTCTTCTGTTTTGTAGAGAAAATCTACATAATTTTGTCTACAAAGGACAATAATTAATTGTTTGGTTCCAGTGCAATAGAACTTAAGGGCAATCTTGATCAGAGGTAAACTAAAAAGGGCCATTTGCTGATGCAGGAAGAGTCACTGTGGTTTGCTTGTGAAAGAACCAGAAAGAGATGGCAGATGTGCCCTTTGGGGAGTAAATCAGCGGAAAATCCCATGCATACTCAGCTCTGTGTTATTGTACTGATTTTTATGCATTTCATTTGTTTAGCTATTTTTGCTAATCGATCAGAGGAAGAGTGGTCAAAATGATATTAGCTCATGGGCTTTGGATTGTATGCAAAGAGATTTATATTTTTCTGACAGGTTTGTCTTTTTTGCCTAAATGCGCTTATTTTTAGTAAATAGTCTTAGCGTATTTTTAAACTTTATGTATAAGATCTTTAATACAGATAAGTTGAATTCTCACTAAATTTGAAATGTTGCCATGGCTTAAAATTTGCATACATTTTGTGTCAACAGAATTGAATTTAACCCTCTGGGGTCTAAGGGGTTTTGGGGGCTTGGAAAAGTTTTTACATCTCCTGACTTTTGTGCTTTTTTTAAGTTGCTTATAAACATATATGGCTAAAGTCTGAAAACACTATATTCAGTACAAACTGGTCTACAATAATATGTAAATAGCATGTATGTACATGATTGTGTTTTTGAGAAAACAACGTTTATGCGTGGTTAATGAAAAACTACAATTATAAAGTGACTGGAATAAGGTCATAAAACACATACAGAACGTTTGTTCACGAGACTGTCAAACATGGACCTTGTAGCCTAGAATTTTTGCTTCAAAATGATGTGAAAATCATCTTGTTTACTCGCTCGCAGAAAACTATAGATTGATTTAAATTTTCTAAGACACTTTTTGTTTCGAAAGGGTATATGTGAGTAGGCGTGATTGACCGTGAATATTAGTGTGATTCACACCTGAGAAGACAAAGGCCTGCATAATGAGCTGCATAATGAGCCTTTCAGGCAGGTGAGTGACCGAGAGGGAAGAGTTACAAGAAAGAATGTGAGGACAAAATAAATGTATATATTTTTATGTTTGTAGTTTATTTAGAATATATTTAATTATCCCACAAAATAACTTGAGATTCTCTTGCGAGTGCAGTTAAACAGTTTATTAGGAACAATCAAAGCTGACTTTCAAAACTGACTTTTTAGCATCATTACTCCAGTCACATGATCAATAAAAAATCATTCTAATATTCTGATTTGCTACTCAAAAAAACATGTATTATTATTATTATTATTATTATTATTATTATTATTATTATTAATGTTGAAAAGAGATTAGATTTTTTTCAGTTTTTTTTTATTAATTGGAAAGAACAGCATCGTTTGTAACATGATTATTGTATTTATCACTTGTGTGCTAAATAAAAGTTTTAATTTTTATATATGCTTACTCCCAGTTTTTGAATGGTATAGTGTATATTGTTACACTTGGAGTAAGACTGGAGTAATGATGCTGAAAATTCAGCTTTGATCACAGGAATAAATTAAATTTTAAAATATATTCAAAAAGAAAGCAGTTATTTTAAATAGTAAAAAAAAAATTTCACAATATTACTGCTTTAGCAAATGCAACTTTCTGTATTTTGGATCAAATAAATGCAGGCTTGGTCAGCAGAAGATAATTCTTTACAAAAACATAAAAAATCTGTTCAAAAGTTTTGACTGGTATTGTGTCATGTTGAAGTATATAAATGAACATCACATAACTGGCATTTCCAAAATGTATATTGTTTATGTGCTCTGAAGGATGTACTTGTTTTCTATAAGAAATCCGATAGATTGTAGTCCTTTTTGAAGAAAAATAAGAACACACACATACAATACATTAATCCTGTTATAATCTCTGATTATTTTCAGCATTATTTACTTTGAGCCAAAAAACATACAATAAATAGGTTTTATGGTAAGCTAATTTGAAAATTTATAAGGCTGTGACTGGGACTCCCACACAGCTACTGAGCGTATGCTCAGTTATTGCCTTTATGAAAGTGACCTCATTATTACAGGAAAATGATTTTATTTCCAAAAGCACAGTGATCAAGATAGCAGAATGGCCCATATGGATTTTGAAACCAGTGAGGGCCATGTATCTGATTGCATGTTATGCAAGGTGAGAATATGAGTGGCCCTTTTATTTTAATCAGCACCAATTATTCCTTGTAATAATTTCCATCATAGTTTAATTATGGAAACATTTCTTTCTGTTATCGGACAGTGAGCTTTTCATACGTGGGATCCCTGACTGGCTGGTGCTTGGATTATACTGGAAGAGATAAACATGCAGTGCATAATGGGTTGTAGCTCCAGTCCAGCATGACAAAATTACCTATTGTTTTGTCAGAGGACAAAGTGGGTGAGCATGTGTGTATGTGTTTGATTCCCATATTTGCCCTCCCTTAGAGTGTCCTTGTTATGTTCTTTCTACTGGAAGCCCTATCTGATTGAGTCAGAGACTGCAGGGTGCAGTGCATTCTGGGACAATGGCCACCCCTTTAGGGAACTGGTAAGGGCCATTGATAATTTGATGTCTTACATACAAAAAAAAATGCAGGGTAAACTATATATATAATGAATCATTAAAGTTGCTGCATTAATTTTAGTAGTATTATTTTCAGTTGAATTATAGTTAAATATTGTTATGGAGTTTTCTTGATCACTGTGATAAAGATGAAACCGCAGTAACAAACCATTTACTTTCATAATGTGATGTATTTCTTAGTAAAACAGAATGTTCAGCAGGAAGTCATTTTATTTATCTGTCAGGATTTGATTGGCTCATGAAAAATTGGCATTTTAGGCCGTGATGTTATTGGCAAGTATGTCATGATTGGTTACATCATCAGAAAGAAAAGTTTCAGAGCTAGAGAAGATTATTAAATTACATAAATTTTATAGAAAACATTTTTAAATTGAATTTTGTACAATATGTTTCTATTCACAAGTCTGTTCTATTGTATTCTAGGTATTGATGCAAGAAAGAGTAATAAATGACATCTCAGTATTCCAATAGGTAGTCTATTGCATAGCTTTCAGCATTTCACATATTGTTTTGATACGGCAGTGTACATTTCTGGCCAAACTGTGACCTAGTACTTGATAGTGAAGTTTACCCTGTGCTATTGTTGTGAAATTATCTTGACACTCTTGAGCCGTCTGCCCTCAAGTTCATGCAGGAGGGTTGAGGTGATACCGTTATCATTTTGAATGTGTGTTTTGCATCACTGACAGTGTTCTGAAGATTTTTTGGGGGGCTACCAAAAGCTCCTGCCCTACCTCTGGCTTTCGATTAGGTTTGACAAACAAAATGGCTCATCGAAGACAACCTCCATTTTCTTTTTTATTTAATAATAATAATAATAATAATAATAATAAAAATAGTAAATGCACATTATATGTTTTACAACAAATGTTTATATTTTTATTTACAGGAATTTAAGAGTTTGAAGCTTTTTTGATAATTTTTTTAATCATCTATCCATTCATCTACAAAAGAATACAAGTTCCATATAGCCCAATAGAAACCAAAAGCACTGTCTCTGACTAAGAATGGGCTTTTTCTCTCGTGTCTATATGGTATATAATCATCTATATGCTTTTATGGAGCTATTATTGTACATTTGATGTAAAGTAAATGGTCTATTTTGTTATTACAGTTTTTTTTTCTCTCTCTCTTTCTGTCTATGCATTCTGTATGTAGTCAGATGGAGTGGATGTGGTACCAATCATTCCAGTTCTTGGCTGCTTTCAGTACAAATTAGTCTGTGACACTCTGCCTTTGTTGTATTTTACTTATACCACAGTGATGAGATTGTCAGATGTGGCCCATACTGGTGTCATCTTTTTTGACTGTTCAGAGACATGCATTGGTTGTTTTGGGGTGAGAATTGTTGCTCCGATTGCCTTGTTTTGGTAGGATTGGGAGACTGGGAGGAAGTCTAAATGCACAGTGTTCTGAGACTGAAACGGAACATACTGCACCCTGCACCATCAAATTGTGTGTAGTTAATTACAGAAATTGAACTTTACAGTTCATTTCAAGTCTCTCTTGACTGCATTTAATTATTTGCTTATTTATTTAGTTTAACTTTTCTTGGAAGAATCTGTTTTTGTAAACTACTATGTAAATTCAAAAACCTGAAGGATTTTTATTTTATTTTTATTTATTTAATTTTAGTTCAGAGTTGGCAAATGCTACTTACAAATTTATTTCAGATACGCAATAAAATGAGATGCATAAAACACAAAGGTTACATTTTATGTTTAAAAGCACAGCACACCCTGTCAAAAGAGATTTGATTGGTTTGATTGTGATTGGTTGGCACATTGTGCTGCACTCCCTGTCGGCCCGTCTGATTGGTTGAGAGCTCTCCGTGGTGCCGAACTCAAGAACAATAGTGCTATAGTAGAGTGTCTGGTGCCCCCAAGGACAGATTATCAGACCCTCTTCACTCTTCCTCATAATTTGTCCTGAAAGCATGGGGCTTCCCCCGATGGCACAGCCTGAGTCTCTTGCGATTTCATGGAGAGATGATTTTGTTGATTTCAGTGAATTGGTTTGGGTTAATCCTCTTTTGTTTGACCCCCTACCACATGCCCACTGACACAAAACCGTGCTCTGAGTCAGTTCAATTTGTTGATGCTTTGTCTGCATGAGTGCAAAATTCATTATCTGTAAGTCTTTGTGAAAAAATAGTTTTAATGTTAATACTGTATATGGTTTTTTTACATAACCATCTAATAAATTCTAACAGAAACCACTTTTCCATAATCTGTAAGTAACTCATATATACACACAAGGTGTTATCGATTTTTCAGATTCTGTTTGCTCTGCACTTAAGTCCTGACAGCTATGCATTCTGCCTCAGGCTGTTTATATAAAGCAAGTCAATTCAAGCACATGTACTGAGAGAAAATTAACCCAATTATGCCCCTTAATCAGTACCCTGCTCCCATCCAGGCGAGAGTAATTGTAGGCCGTGTTCAGCACTTTGAAATTGAGGGCGGAAGAGGCCCCTGTCATTTTTGGGGGTCCAAGACGTCATATAAAGGTTCAGCCAATTACTGTAATCAGCCCCAGACAACACGGTGTGCTCCAGTCATGGACGAAATGAGAAATGAAACAGACTGCATCTTTTTCTCTTTCTGTTTGATCTGTCCTCTGATCCTGAGATTATTGAATGTTGCATCCATTTAAAACATTAAAATTGTAAAATGATATGTTGTTTTATATTAAATAATTTGAAATAAAATATTTGTTTCAAAAGTGTGTGTGTGTGTGTGTGTGTGTATATATATATATATATATATATATATATATATTATAACATACAGTACTATTATGTATTTGTTATATATATATGTGGTTGTAATGTTTCACATTATAGTTGTAAGTTATATGTACTGTATGGTGTGAAACATTCATTATTTTAGATATTTGATCAAGGATTTTTAAATATGGATATTTATACTTCGGATTATTTAATAGAATGCAGTATACCAACGTATATGTGTGTGCATGTAGATTTACATCAATATGTAAAATATTTACAATAATATCTCATTTGTTTTTAATGTTTAATGTTTTTATATTTTATTTTTATAATAATAACTATTATTGTTATTATTATTATTATTATTATTATTATTATTAGTAGTAGTAGTAGTAGTATATAGTAATACACTTTGTTCAAACTAATTTATATCCACAAGTGATTTAATCTTTTATCAATAAAACATATTAAACTCATTTGGTCAGAACATTCAACCAAATGTGGTACTAGTAATGTGAACGTGTGTGTGCATGTGGGTTTGTGAGTCAGAACATTTTTTTGTATGCATGCACTACATTAGATGTTGCTCTTAATGAGAATGGAAACATATCTGGTGGTGTTTTTGTATAGTTATGGTTCACAGCCTCTGTCTATTCCCTTAATGCATTCAGTGTTATTTTCATTTCTTTTTTTTCTGGCACTATAGTTCACAGAACACACACGTTAGAGCGTTAGAGATTAACATATTAAAGGGAGATTTCAAAAACACATTACACTAAATGTCTTGTGTTCTTTCTGCCATTGACTGCAATCTCTAGGAGATTGTCTTTGAAGCGAGGAACAGGAAAGAGGAGAAGAGAGAGTGATGCCTTGTGGGGCTTATGAGTGGAATCATAACCGTTTGTGTAGCGAGTTTTGTTGATTAGCTAATATTTGATTTCTTCACCGTGTGTGCCTCGCAGGACTTTAGCTCATTGAGTTTGTTCAGGGAAAACAGCAGTGACTTTTGAAAGCTCAGATTACAGTACCTTGAAAATGAAAATGAACCTGAAGCTTTTTTGAAAGTGAAGCTGTTTTGCCTATTATCATTCCAAAGTTGCCCTTGAGAGTTACATTTTAGGTTTATGCTCAGCAAAAACAGCACCACAGTTGATAAAAGCTCTGGATTGATTGACAAATACTGTCTTGCCACCGTCTCATACAGAAAAACAGGACAATACACCTGACTCTTGAAGGACATCATTGAAAAAAAAAAAAAAAATATTATATATATATATATATATATGTATGTATTGTAGAATTTTATGTATTGTAGAAGCCATTTTCTTTTTTTCTTTTTTTTTCATTTATATTATTCTTCACAAAGCTTGAACTCACCAAATAACAAAATATAGATTTTCCCATTTTGTCTTGTTTAGCAAAGAAAACACCTTGTGTAATGCAGTGACTGTGTTAACAGTGTGAGATAAGGCTATGAGAAAGCTAAGCTGGGGATGGTCTGGAGAGAGAGAGGATAGGAGAGAGAAACACTCCTCTCCTTTTGTTTCACTCGGTTTCTGACAGTCACTTTGCTGCTGAAGCTGTCCCTTTGTGTCTGTGACAGCTGAACAGACTCAGATAAACAAAAGGGCTGCGTCTGCACTTCACTGCAACTTTGACTGCAGCTCCGCTGGGAGATTCCAATCATACTCCTCTGATTTTCTTTCCCGTTTTGAGGCTTCTGATAAACTGTGCAGCCTCGAGATTTGCTTCATCTAAATATTAAAGAATTTGGACATTGTGGCCGTTTGATAATGGAGATGGAATGTGAAATCGCAAGACCATTAAGTGTATAATAAATCCAATCATGTGATTGTCTTTGACCTGACAGTCATTTGTTTTCATTTGTAATATAATGCTACCTATGATGGTATTTTTAGACCAGTGATAAAATTTTTCTTTTTGTAAAATATAGTTCACCTAAAATGTAAATTTATTTCATAGTTTACTCATCCCCACCTTATACCTTAGCATATTTAAATCTGGCACATGACTATTGCAAGCACATTTTTGAAAAAGGTTATGAAGAAATTAATATTTTACTTGAGCAAGGATGCAATAAATTGATCAAAAGTGACAGTAAAGTACGGAAGAGGATTAGGGCCAAGCAATAATAAAAAAAAAAACATCTCGAGATTAAGGTCGCTAAATTTAGAGAAAAAAGTTGAGATAAAATGTATAATAATAACCTCAATAATCTACAATAAAAAAATTATTCAACAAAAAAAAAAGTTGTCAAATTGCGGGGAAAAAAGTTGAGATAAAATGTTGAGAATAAACTTGTTAAATAACGAGGAAAAAGTCATTAAAATGCAAGAAAAAACTTGTTAAATTTCAAGAAAAAAGTTGAGAATAAACACACTCGTGTCTTGTTAATTCCATCTCGTGGGACAGCGTTCTTCAGCGTCTGCAGTGGGGTGGTCTGCGCTGCGGAGTAACGTATTATATGATCGACTGGGTACGTGTCCGTCTTTTGCCAAACTTGCTTTTCTTCCTTTTCTTCCTTTTCTCATCACATATCAGAAAAGTGGAAATAATGTATTAGTTAGGTAGGTTTAGTGTTACTACAGTAATTCCATTGTAAAATTTAATTTGTGGATTGAAAATTATTCTAACTTCATTGCTGTCACACAGTGTTTCTCCTTTTTTCCACGTCAGTGTTGTTGAGAATGGCCGCACGGTTTCATCTGCCTATAAATTAGTTTAAATCACTGTGACAAACTCAAATGCTTCTCACAGCGCTGTTTAATGTTTGCAATAAGTGTAAATAGTAGCTAATTAGATGCTATTTATACTTATGAATAGTGGCAGATACTATTTGCACCTCAGTTTTGTTATACATTAACAGGATGCAATAATAACAGATATTATTAACAATGATTTTATTTATTGAAATCATTAAATAGATGCTGCCTTATTGGGACAACAAAGCCCTCCCTATAGCCTGCCTACCCCTAATTAATACATTATTATTTGTCACTTTTAAACAATTGACTTTCACTTTTCCAATGTGATATGTGATGAGAAAAAGGACGAAAAGAGAGTTTGGCAAAAGACGGACTTGAACCCAAGTATAATATGCTACGTATAATATGCTACTCCGCAGTGCATTACTCTCCGACCACCCCACTGCAAACGCTAAATAACACTGTCCAACGAGATGAAATGAACATGACACGAGTGTGTTTATTCTCAACTTTTTTTCTTGAAATTCAGCGTTTATTCTCAACATTTTATTTCAACTTTTTTTCTCGAAATTTAATGAGCTTTTTCTCATAAATTAATTAGTTTTATTCTCAACATTTTATCTCGACTTTTTTTCCTCACAATTTAACAACTTTTTTTAATAATTCAATGAGTTTATTCTCGTTATTTAGTGAGTTTATTCTCAACATTTTATCTCAACTTTATTCTCGCAATTTAACATTTTTTTCCCTCGTAATTTAATGAGTTTATTCTCAACATTTTATTTCGACTTTTTTCTTGAAATTTAATGAGGATTTCTCGAAACATTACTTTATTCTCCAGATGGTTTTATTTTTTTATTAATGCTTGGCCCTTATCCTCTTCCGTAGTAAAGACTTGTTCTAAAAAAATAAAAAATAAAATATTTAAAAAAAATCAGTTAATTTGAACTTTCTATTCATTAAAGAATCCAACATATCATGGTTTCCAAAAAAGTATTAAGCAGCATAATTGTTTTCAACAATGATAATAATAAGAAATGTTTCTTTAGCACAAAATCAAAATAATATATTTTTTGAAGGATCATGTGACACTGAAGACTGGAGTAATGGCTGTGAAAACTCAGCTTTGCATCACAGAAATACATTGCGTTTTAATGTATTACGATAGAAAATTTAAAGTTATTTTAAATTGTGATAATATTTTATTGTATTACTGTTTTAACTGTATTTTCAATCAAATAAATGCAGCCTTGGTGAGAAAAAAACAAAAAATAATCTTAGTGACCTTTTGAACTACATATTTACACAATATGCACAAATGTAATATGAGAGCATTGGTGGCAGTCAGTTTTGTTGTTTTGTCATGTAGCTTAAAGAAAAAAAACAAACGAACAAAAATATAGTGGATTTTTAATGTTTTTTTTTGTCCTTGGATAGCCTCCTTTAAGGGATACTTCACCCCAAAATATATATATTTTTTCATTAATCACTTACCCTATGTCGTTCCAAACCCATAAAAGCTCCGTTCGTCTTCGGAACACAATTTGAGATATTTTGGATGAAAACCTGGAGACTTGACTATCCCATAGACTGCCAAATAAATAACACTGTCAAGATCCATAAAAGGTACGTTGTCAGAATACTTCATCTGCCATCAGACTTGCAACATGGGTTATATGAAGCAACGGGAACACTTTTTGTAAGCGAAGAAAACAAAAATGATGACTTAATTCAATAATTTCCTTTGTCTACGGTCTCCTCTGTGTCTGTCCATATCACTGTATGCTGTGTATGCTCTTCTGTATCATCCGCACCACAAGAATGCGCTGTTTTATTTCAAATCAAAGCTAAATACACTTAGAAACAGTGCATCCTTGTGGCGCAGATGACACAAAAGACCATACGGTGATATGGAGAGACAGTGGAGACCGTTGACAGGAATTATTGAATAAAGTCGTTAGTTTTGTTTTCTTCTCTTACAAAAAGTGTTCCCGTCGCTTCATATAACCCAGATTGCACGTCTGATGGCAGATGGAGTAATCTGACGACGACTTTCATACCTTTTATGGACCTTGACACTGTAATTTATTTGGCAGTCTATGGGACAGTCTCAAGCCTCCCGGTTTTCATCCAAAATATCTTAAATTGGGTTCTGAAGACTAACGGAGCTTTTACGGGTTTGGAACGACATGGGGGTAAGTGATTAATGACAAAATTTTCATTTTGGGATGGAGTATCCCTTTAATAACTATATGCTTCTTTCCATGGAAAAGAGCCGCCAGAATATTCTTGAGGTTTGGATTGGCATGAGAGTGAGTAAATAATGACCAAATTTTTATTTTTGGGTGAAATATTCATTGAAATAGGAAGTAAACATGTATAGATGTACAAATGTGCTCTTCAAGTAAATGAAAGTTAATGTACCCACTAAGTAAAAGTGTATAAAGACAATAAACAGACCGAAAGCAAAGTGAACTTTGCAAAACTGTCTGTAAATGTACATCAATGTAAATGTGTTGACCCCAGTGCTAAGCAAGCAATGTTTTCTGCTATCTGATGAATAACTCTACAGTCTGTGACTGGAAAAGGTCAGCACGAAAGCCCTACACGCTCTCCACCGATACTCAGAGCAGATAAACAATCCTTTCATCTCGTCCCACCATAGCTGTTACAGGCCAGTCTCCTGTCATCTGGAGCACTGAGCAAACATGGCTACCGTTCCTGTCTCTCTGTGCTCTTCATGCTCTAAAGGGAGTGTTATGTAAATCAGGCTTCAGATGTAATTAAGTCGCAGATCACCTTTGACCAGACCTGCAGAATCCAGTCTGGTCTAGTTCTGACTGCTGCCTACCACATAAAAATGGATGTTACAAATATAGATTGTTGTCATGCAGTTGGGAACTTTTATTTCATGACCTAAATTGTAAATTAATTACACTCTCATTATAGGGCAAAATAATGCATTAGACTGTAAGCCATTTGGATGAAACCCATTTGAGTCTGTACTAGGGGTGGAACGGTACACAGATGTCACGGTTCGATACGATTTCAGTACAACAAGGAAAAAAATCCACTATGCTCGGTTTCTTTTCATTTATTTTGAACAGACAGTAGGCCTAGTACAAATTACAATTTTTTCCACCTAGATATGAAAATACTAAATATTATTAAATTGTATTAAATATAGGCTATATCATCTGCAGTACATATACACACAAGGACTAAATTCTTGAAATATATTTTATTTAGTTTACAGATAAACGAGAAAAAAAAAACTGTGCAATGTAGCGTAGCCGATATATGCTGAGTTTCAGTTCATTTTTGTGGCAGGCTTAATTTGTTCACAGTAAGGAAACTCAAATTGCAGAAAATAGGGCTGTGCAATTAATCGAAAAACGGCTTTGATTTCAATTTTGGCCTCCAACGATTATGAAAATACAATAATCGAGATAAAACGATTATTGTGCCCCATTCCGCCCCTTTTGCAGCGCTGCACATTCGTTCCTTCATAAAAGCACAATTTCATGTGCAAATCAGTAAAATCATGTAATGTTACTTTCGCAAAATGGGATGTGCTTGATTTATAGAAATATATTTATTCATGTTTTTAAAATCGTAAAAGAGACCTTGACCTGCTCATCAGAAAGATATATGTGGTCAGAGATGGAACAGAACATGGACATATAAAGTCATCTTTTAGCTCAAGGTGCGCGCCTAAACGGTCAAATACACGCAAAATTGTGTCAAAATGCGGTGCTTAGTGATTATTCATGTATACCTTTGTCGGTCATGTAATAAATGCACGTAAAGAGTTATACGTTATACGTGTGTAACGGTAAATTGGATCCGTGTGGCTCTTAAAGTGACAGCGGGCTATTTTCCTGCTGCGAATGTGTGCTTAATATTATTAATCATACAACAAAAGACAAATTCAAAAACACACAGTGATCTTGAGTAAAGGACTTTTGTAGCTTTAATAAGAGACAAAAAAGTTTAATTCTTAAAGTGAAGACTATGCTGTTTTATTTTACATTTGATGAATCATTTCTGTAGTAGGCTGTAAACTGCTTGAGACTTGGATAAAATAAACATTAAAGCACAGTTTGTTTCATTTGTATCTTTTTATTCTACTGTATTTGTCCTTTGCTTTTTTTATTAAGGACAGTTTAATTATTTTCAATAATTTTGAGGAGTTTTTGTTTGTTTGTTTGAAATTCCGCTGGTCTCTACAATGTAGATGTCATAGCAACCTTATTTACAGGAAATACATATTTGATAACTATCACTATCTTTAACCCTATGGGGCCTGAGGGTGTTTTGGGGGCCTAGAGAAGTTGCCCTGACATGCCCTGATATTTGTTTTTTTTTAGTTGCTTATAAACATATAAATGGCTAAAGTCTAATAACACTGTAATTAGCACAAACTGGGCTACAATAATATGTGAGCAGCATGTATGTACATGATTGTGTTTTTGAGAAAGCGACGTTTATGCGTGGTTAGTGAAAAACAAAAAGTTTGAAGTCACTGAAATAAGGCAATAAAACACCTAGAGAACATTTGTTCACAAGACTTCTGAGAACAGATTTTGAAGCCTAGAGTTTTTGCTTCAAAATGATGTGAAAATCATCTTGATTACTCGCTCACAGAAAAAAAATATATTGAATTAATTTTTTTAAGACACTTTTTGTGTAGGAAAGGTATATGCGAGAAGGCGTCAGCTATCATGCATAATGCTGTGATTCACACCTGAGAAGACAAAGGCCCACATAATGAGCTGCATAATGAGCCTTTCAGCCAGGTGTGTGACTGAGAGAGAAAAGTTACAGGAAAGACTCTGAGGACAAAATAATTTTTTTCAACTACATTATTAACATTATTGTGATGGTCACTGATAATAGTACTAATTCATAGAAAAAAAAGAACACAATTACCACATAGCACACATATTATCAGTGATATTTCCAGCTTACTTGATACATTTACACCTCAGAGAATCCTGGGTATAACACACTCAAAATACTTGTCTAACCATTCTTACTGACATTAGGCTAGCATTTTTTATATATCCTATTGCTGTTTATGTTATATAACAAAAAAAGAAAAAGAAAAAAAAACATCCTGGCATGGTGAGACATTTAGATGCTGTGAATTAAACTTTATAATGTTTCACCTGATTATTTATTTAGTCAGGAATTATAGTTTGAAAAAAGTCTAACTAGTAAAATGTGTACAGGTTATGTGAAAACTAATAAAAGTAGGACAATAAAAAAAGACTTACTCATGTTTAGGATCTTGATCAAGCCGCTGCATCAATAATCCAAAGGTAATCCAAAGCTTCTTGAGGTGAATTCTTATTTGTCGCAGCAAGTCTTTTCTGCTGTGAATTCAGTCTCATTCCTCTTAGTGCGAAGTGCAAAGTAAAATGTAAAAAACTCGCTGCTTTGTTTGTTGTTATGGGGCGTTTACCCGCCGTGAGCTTCACATGGACCATTATAATGCCAATAGCACGCTCAGTGGGTGGGCGTGGTTGCATTAGATATAATGAAGGGAGACGTGAAAGACTGGACATCGCGTTGGTTTCATATGGATTACTTTATCACAGAATATTTGTTTTCAGTAGTGCTTGCTTAGTTTAAAAGTAGACATGTCACGCTTTCTATAGATATCTCTCTCATGTCTCTGTGTTGAGTATTTCCTGAGTTACAGTTCATTTTAATGAAGTGTTTCTAAATGAAGATCAGTGCAGACCAAGGCTACAGACAGCGCACCCTGTTTGTTTTCTTTATTTTATAAACGCACAAAGTTTTGTTTATAATATGTGTATACAAAAAAAAAAAAACACCCTTAAAAAATCCAATTAATTAATTCCCCTAACCTTAACAACAAAAAACTGAAAGTGTAATTTAAGTTATTTTTGGTGTGATCAGGAGAAGATGCCTCAAAATGCATATTAGCGTTAGTCGGCCCCAGAGGGTTAAATAAATCACTGATATAAAGTTTTGGTCATATGGCTCCCTCATAATCATGTTAAATAATCGTGATTACAATACTGACCAAAATAATCATGATTATGATTTTTGCCATAATCCACCAACACAAGCAGAAAGCGACGCCCTATTTGTTTTCGTTATTTTACAAAAGCACAATGTTTTGTTTTCATTGTGAGTGTACACAAATAAAAGCCCTTTATACAGTGATGCATTATTAATAAGACATTAAGTGTTTAAAGTTGATTCTACTGGTATAAGGAAACAGTTCAGATCAAGTGAATTTGCGCCGGCTCACACACACACACAAAATCAGTTCCAGCATTGCTAACTTAACAGCACAGTTAGTACTTTATCAAAATTAAATATAGTGGACCAAACATCAACGTGCCCGCCTCTGTGTCACCGTTGGAACTGAAGTACAAAGCCACATAGCATTCAGATATGTTACATCGCAAATATGGAAATAATATGGAAAATTTGGATTTGTGAGGTAGGATACATGAGCACAAAACTCCATTTTGCAAACAGTTAAGTGCACAAGCCTTTAAAGTATACTCCTTTACGAGTCTGTGAGAGACGCATTCAGAGTCGGCACATGGTCACTGTCTAGTGGGTTTTAAAATGTAGTTTATTGCTTTGGCAGACCTCAATTTTCAGCATCATTACTCAATTTTTCAGTGTCACATGATCCTTTAGTGCTTAAGGAGCATTTCTTATTATCAGTGATGATAAACAGTTGTGCTGCTTGATGTTTATGGAAACCATGATACTTTTTTCAGGATAATTAAATAAATAGAAAGAACAGAATTTATTTGAACTAGAAATCCATTTTATTTGTCACTATTTATACATTTATTGCATCCTTACTAAATAAAACTAATAATTTTTGGAAAAAAAAATAATAATAAAATAAAATAAAATTAACTGGGTGTATACTGCTGTGCAGAGGCGACCGTAACATCGATTTTTGTCGAAAATGAGTTATTGATATTTTTGGAACATTCAAGACATCTTGTATCATGTGTATAAGTATCTTGAGTCAATTTAGTTGTTTTTCCAAGAAAATAATGGGTCGTCTCAATCGTCGTAACTTCAAAAACCCCCAGAGAAACATGATCAATCATAAAATCAGTAGCCTACTAATAGTTCACAATTAAATTCATATCCTATCTTTTCTTGTAACCCGATAAAATCAATCCATGGCAATGAACGTCATCGGAGATGTTTAATCCACAAGGATTCTGAGCATTATTCCCTTTTGTTTGCATTCACATCAATCCAAAAGTTTTTCTTTTAGGTTAGGCTATTTCATACAAATCAATATAAAAGCAATTATGCTATGTCTAGCATTCTTTTACGTTACTGAGCATAGCAAATAAATTGGTATCCACGGTATCCACTCATGTTTAACTTTTAGTCTTTAAGCTTATGATCAAACACACACACACACACACACACACACACACACACACACACACACACACACACACACACACACACACACACACAAAACCTTAAAACAGTCACATTACTATATGCAATATCCTATATGAGACAGCCCATGATCACTAGATTTTATACAGGTGTTACTATAACGATTTTATAAATGGTGATCAGCAACCAAATATTGATAATGTGTTAGTTACAGCCTTTTGCCTTGATGTGACTTCTCACATTTTGCAGACAATGCAAAGGCAGAGTACATTAACTTAAAAAAAGGGGTAAAAATCAAGTTTGAGCATTTTTAATGTAGATCATTTTCATTACCAAAACATCTAATTGTTAAATTTCCAGTGTCCTACCTATAATTAATTTGGCTGGACAAGTAAAAAACTTTAAAGACGTTAAGGTCTTTTGCCTTTGTAGGGCAGTATAGTGGTCTCTTTTTTAATTTCTCAATTTAAATAAGGCACTCTACTCTGAGACATCCCCACAAACTAACAAGCTGTTTTTTGTTCACCCTTTTTTGATAATATAAACTGAGGTATAAACAAACCTCTAAACAGCCTGTAGTGGCCTGGACTTTATGGAATAAAAAAAATAACAAGCTTTCCATTCAGGTGGACTGAGGAGTAGAGGAAGGGGGATGGCCAGAAATGACACTGTCAATCTTCCCTTTGAAAAACTACATGCGCAAAAGCAGGCAATCAAGTCGACGTGTGGAGCTTCACACATGAGTGGCTTCCTCTTACCCAGCCTGCCCATCTACACAGAGCCAATCCAGAACGGCCCACACGCCAACCCACACACACCACTTGCTATACCTCACCCAGCTCTCTGGGTTTATCCATCAGCTTTAACCTGGCCGTAAGGGATCTGGTGTTAGTAGCCGTTCTTTGTTTGGTGGCCGTTGGCCCAGACTGAAGAAAAAGAATGATTTAGACTCAGGTCATGGAATAATATCATTCGGTTTATGCCTGCATTCCTCCATCATTCCTCTTCAGTGAGCAGCAGTCTCAAACTCTACCCCCACACAAGCCCTGCACCTTTTTGTCCATATAAGATTGCATTTAGAAAGCATTATGAATAGTATATATTCTATTTAGGTAAATTATATGTTCCATATTATAAGTTCCATATATATATGTGTGTGTGTATGTATATATTAAAAACATTAAACATTACATTAAAAACAAACAAAAGATTTAAAGTTATTATTATGTAATTTGCAATTAATTATTAGTTAATTATTAATGTAATTAGTATTATTATAATTTTTTTTACATGAAATTTTTTGTAAAAAAAAAAAAAAAAAAAGGGACATGCATATACAGGCTGCAGAAACATTAAATGAACATTAAAAAATAAAAACAGAGCAATGACTGATGCAATACACATGATGTCATGTCAATTTTATTTATTTATTTATTTAAAAAATTTTTAAGGACATGTACCAAAAAAAAGGCCCAGACCATTAAGCATGATAAAAGAACATTTGTTTATGTAACTTTTATTTGTTACCTTATTTTTTATCTTTTTTTTAAAAAATGTATTGTTACTTTCACTATTCTTTTACAGTTTTAAGAGACCTTAATCACAACAATAGATACATCAGAGGGAATTTGGGACAGATTTAGAAAATGCAGTCTGAGGAATTTCGGGCAGCCGGCTACTGCAGAGAGATCGAGAGTGAGTGAGTGGGAGAGAGAGACAGTGGGAAGGGGAAGTCATTCTGAAAGGAGGTGATTATGGGACGCCTGGGGACTCCTTCTGTCTGGTACCCATGAGAGAACGGGTTAAGAACACTTAGCCCGGGGGGGATGTAGGGGGGCTGTATAGACTGGGTATAAGGGGGTTGGGGGGTATATGAGAAATAGGCCTTCCTCTCCCTTCTTGAGTCAGGTCCCTTATGGATAATATAAACTTCTGAGAGTCTTTGCAGGGTCATTGTGTTTGACACTGGTTTGCCGAGGGCCTTGCGCACTGCTGTTGGCCTGGTGCCAGTTCCTGTGAGGAAGACCCCAGCAGTGGATCTGTCAGACGCATCTGTCTTTCTGTCTCTTACAGTTTATTGAACATGTTCACTGCCCTATCTACAATCTGCATTTAATCTGAAATTCATTTAGAATGTCATTAAAGCAATGAGAAACAGGTTCCACGAGGCTTCTTGAAGAATAATAATTCTTAGGCATGATTTGAAGATAAGTCTATAAATAATTTGTCTTAACAAATATAATTAATACTTAATACTTGCTAGAACTGAAAGGTAAAAAAAATCTGCCATGGCAAAATTATATCAACTGTGTGTGTTTTATATGCATGTAAAACAAATATTTCTAAAATTATTTATAATTTAATGGATAGTAGTTTATTTTTCCCCGACTTCTAATACATGTAATAGTAGCAGTATTTCTAAAACAGAGTTAAAGCAGTCGACATTTTATGTGTGTTTTTATGCTAGGCTAATATCAAGATTGATGTTGACAAGCATATAAATTGCCCATCATTTTCATTACAATTAATGTTCCTCAAATTAGGAAACACATTTCCCAGTGCCACAGGGCATAATAGTGACCCACTCCCTGGGGAGTGAGATCTAGGCTGTTCAAACAGACTGATGAACTAAAGCAGTAGAATCCACTTCCTGAGGTCTTCTGAAGAGTCTGTGTGTGAATGAGAACCTACAATGCTGGTGAGCAGTATGTTTCTGTATGTTTATATCCATTCTGTACTGTATTTTGTCTTTCTTGTTCCATGAGTGCATTAGATTCTAAACTTTATTTCCATATTTTTTTGTGTCTCACTGCTGTCTGTTTGCAACGTGTGTTGCAACAGTTCTGAAGCATAAAATACTCTGGAGTTTAATGTAGGCAGAACAAATAGAGGCAAAAGGGTGCGTTTACTCTTCTGAAGCCTTGATATGTATTCTCCTGTTCTAAAGAGAATTTAGAAAGCCCTCTGTTGCTTTAAAGGACAGCTGCACTTTGTTTTTGCCGCTGGGTGCAGCTGGTTACAAGTGGACGACCAATCACAGCATAGTGTCCTGCACATAGAAGAAGCAGGTTTTGGTTTTTGATGCATTAAGTGACTGTAGATCTGTTTGCTGACTGAAGCAGTTTATTTGAGAGATTCCAATATTGTATAACTTGCATTCGACAAACAGAAGAGTAGAGTCAGTTTAATCTGAAATGACCTTTCCTCAGACCTGTTAATTGTTCTTACGCAACAATTTTTTGCCTGTCCAGTCTCATTCACTTACCTAAAGGAAGAAAACACATTGACTTTAATATGTGTAATTTATCACAAACACTCTGAATCCTTCTGTAAATTAGGTTAACATTTTGATTAATCTCAGCTTGTGCTATTTCTCATGCCAAAGCGTCAATTATTTCCTCTAACTGGTGGAACGTGGTACAGCCTTTATGAGGAATTATGGGAAGCTGAGCAGACAGCTGTCTTTAACACTTAGGAATCTTGCACACACATACATGGCCTTTAAGACTTAATAATCACTAATCATTCATGACCAATAATGTCAAACTTGATTCAATAGAATCTTCATACTGTTTTACGACCTTTCATTGATTCCCAAGCAGGAAAGATGCGATGCACGATATGTGGTTTTAAGATTCAGCCGTCCCTTTTTCCACACGCAGATGAATGGATGTATGGATGGATGGAGATATATCAAGGGAATAGATGCCCTTGGTGATCAATATCCTTTATTAGTGTCACCTGCTCTTTCTCTTTGGAAGTGAATGGGCTATTACTTTGTGTTTAATGGTGTTTCTTGGGTCGTGAGTTTATTGACAGGTACGAGTCATGGATATATCCCTGTGGAGAGTAAAGGTCATTCTATTTATGTTTTTTCGAGCAGGGCTAATGTGTTTTTGTAGTATCTGCTTCTAGGAGACGGAGTGTGTCCTGTTTGTCCTTTTGTGTCTGTAGTTATAAATTTAGGACATAGGAAACATACAGTACTTTACGCAAGTACTCTGATGCAAACTCTTGGCTAAGCATGTGCTCCTGCAGTGCATACTTAATGTGCATTCTTTCTTTACTGTGGTGGTAAGCTCAATACTTATGCAGTTGATGGTTACATTCAGATAACTATGTACATGCTGATAGTTAACACTATATATATATATATATATATATATATATATATATATATATATATATATATATATATATATATACAAAACTGTGATATGATATGCTAAAAAAAATAAATCTCAACAGTGATCTCACATCATCTACAACATAAATTTCACAACAAAATCAAAAATTTCAACATACATCCTGAACTCGCAAATTTCATGACCTAAGCTAAAATGGCAATATATTTTCTGTTTTCGCAGATTCCCTTTTCTTTTTTTTAAACATAGCTTTGCACTTAATGTGTGCTCCTTTCAAAGTGCATCTATTTACATGATGTATGCACTTTATTGTTGTTTACTGTGATAATACAGAATTTGCATTAGGAATATAAATGCAAATGCACATGGAAATCAGGTGGCTTTATTTGACCTCCCTAAGTGCACTCAGTTGTTAACAATAATGTGTTCAGTTATGATGGCCTGCTATTGCATATCACAGTAGAATTATGCATTTGTGTAGTGCAATTTATCGTTCCTCTATCTGCCAATATAACCTTCCATTGCATGTTATAAAACAGTAACCCTACTAACAAGCTATCTCTCTCACTCTCTCTCTCTCCGGGTGTAACATTTGAAACATGTGAGATGCAAATGAAGGGGGTTGGAAATAAATATTGAATTTGGGCTCTGGCACTAAATGCCTGTCTTATCTGGTTCAAGTGGAAAATGATGGGCCAAGCCCCACTGCCCTCCACCGGCATGTCTCCACGGCAACACCGAGGCAGCTGAAAAATGGCAACCAGACATAGATGCCCCTTCATTAAATATCAACACAGCAGCTGACAACAGAGATAATGGCCAATAACACTATTATGTTGGAAGCAAATGAAATACTCATGGGACTGGCTGTCATGCCTCGGGTAAGAATACATACTGACCCAAAGAACAGGCATACTGTATATGAATAACGCTGGATTTCTGCATAACTCACAAGCCACTGCTCACAAATAGAGAGTTAGTGCTCGATTTATGGCTGTATGCTTTACGAAAACAGTGCTATATCAAGAATATTTTTGGATCAGGCTGGTAGTGCCCATTTTTCCTATAATTTTAGTTTCGATTTATATAGGATTTTGTATTATTTAAAAGAACGACAGCCATCATGAGCTGTTCATTGTAGTGAAAATGACAGCCAGCATTTTCCAGCATTTCAGTGTGATCTGTTTCTCCTTTGTGACGTTAACTTCACTGACATCCGGGCTTTTCATTGGTTGCAGATAGGAGACTAACAAACGAGTTCTCTTGTGTGTGCAGACATTTCTGATGATTATCTGTCTTCTATTCCATTGGAGGAATCTCTCCTCTTCTCTTTGGCTCATCGGCTCTAATTTTGAGGTGAATTTTAGCTTCCCTCACTCCCGTCTTACTCCTGAGATGACAGTATCTTTCTCCTTTGATACTGTGCTTGTTCTAGTTTTTCTGTGCTTTTCTTTTGCCATTTTTAGGATTACATCAACCACTCCGTGCCATTACACCAAATTACAGTGGCAGAAACTGAGCCTTTCAGAGGGAAATGTCACTAAAGCTCTGGATGGTAGATACAGTGAAAAATGTGACATTTTAAGGGAATGTAGATCCTAGAGAAGAGCTCATGTGAAAGAATCTGCATTTCCTCCAGTGCATATTGAATCCTTGTGCTTAATAAATGTGTGTAGAGCATCATTAGTGGCATCATTACTCCTAAAGCCAACAACATCTCAAATGGTGCAAAAACACACAGCTTCAGTGCTGTATATTCAGTTTTTCTCTATATAACATTTTTGAAAATAATAACAATCATGTCTTAAGTTTCATATAAATAAAGAATCCTGAACATTGAAAATGATAATAAAAAAATATATATTTTGTACACCAAATCAGTATATTAGAATGATTTCTGAAGGATCATGTGACACTGAAGACTAGAGTAATGATGCTGAAAACTCAGCTTTGCCATTGGATAAATACATTAGATTAAAAAATAATAATAATAATTATTTAAAATAGAAAACAATTGTTCTTTTATTAGTGGATTTCAATTCTCTTCAATTCAATCTAAGTCAATTCTAGATTGCAGATGTAAATATTTCTAGAATCCATGAATCCTCAATGGCTGCACATCACCTGCGGTTGATCAATGAATAGCTCTATGATCGATGAATAGCCTTACTGCTGTTGGACTGCTAGTGCTTTAATAGTTTTGTTTTCTTCTTCTTTAGATGGACCCTCAATCCTAGAGCGTCTTACCTGTAATTGAAAATACGAGAAAAAAATTAATGAAATACATTTAATGCCAGAGATCAAAAAGAGTTGGCAAATTTAAATTAGCTGGGTATGAAATTGCTTTCCCTGGATTGTGAAAGCAAATGCTTAAACAGTATCCGGAAGCTTTTCAAAAGCGGAATAGCAATTTCAGTGGAATGGGGTGCAGCAATGCTTGTCATTTGAAAAGCTGATCTGCACGTAGTTTTACTTTTGCTGCTCTAAAATGAGGTAGGAGAGGAGATAATACTCTCATCGCTGACAGATAGGCTGATAAAACATGGCCTATAACAGGAACTAGATTGTATACTGTTATCTTTTCATTTCTCATCTCTCATTGTCAGGAAGAAAGGCTTTGCTGGTACGGGGATGTTGGTTTAATCTACCTCTAGTGTTTGAAAAGATCTCATCCCACCAGGAAAGTTGCTTAAAGGAATAATTTGTTTACCCTCAGGCCATCCCAAACAGAGATGTTTGTTTTTTCATCTGAACAGATTTGGAGAAATTTAGCATTAGATCTCTTGCTCACCAATGGATCCTCTGCAGTGAATGGGTGTCGTCAAAATGAGAGTCCAAACAGCTGATATAAACATCACAGTCATCCACAACTATTCCACATAACGTTAGTCCATTAATTAAAAAAAAAAGGTGAAAGTGACATGACATACAGCCAAGTATGGTGACCCATACTGAGTATTCATGCTCTGCATTTAACCCATCCAAAGTGCACACACACAGCAGTGAACACACACCCGAAGCAGTGTGCAGTGCTGCGGGTTCGGTGCCTTGCTCCAGGGCAACTTAGTCATGGTATTGCTGGCCCGAGACTTAAACCCACAACCTTAGGGTTAGGAGTCAAACTCTCTAACCATTAGGCCACGACTTCCTCATTAATATATTGTGAAGCAAATAGCTGTGTTTTTGTAATTAATGTTTTAGTCATCTATCATAAATACCACTTGCTCCAGTGAAAATGTGGTCTGAATCAGGGGAGAAATATGCACAGATCAAGCACCGTTTACAAGCAAAAACAGTCCAACCAGTTCTAAACAAATGCTGTTTAGACTCTCATTCTGATGGCACCCATTCAGTGCAGTGATGTAACATTAGCTACATTTTCTGTAAATCTGCTACGATGCAAAAAACAAACGCATCTACATCTTAAATAGCTTGAGGGTGAGTACATTTGCATCAAAGTTTCATTTTTGGGTGAACTATTCCTTTTTAACACTCAAACCAGTGCTCCGGACAACATTTTAAAAGTTGGCTTTTATTACAAGAAATTTGATGTTTGTATGTTATGTATGTTTGCTTGCTCTGAGAAAGACCAACAGATGGTCTGATCTGGAATTCCTGTCTTGTTGCACCTGGTCCTAGTCCAGAACTCCCTGCTGATTTCACTCCTACTCCTGTCCTAGCTAGGCACGTCACACACCCACAATCAGGCACGATCATACACACTTGCTCCATATACCGCAATCAAACAACAAGTCTTAAAACATCTTTAAAACTACCACCATCAAAACAACCACTATCAATACAATCACACCCAATCATCCAATACATTTTTATAAATACAAAATTAAACATACATGAACATACATCTGGGGTTATATCTAATGTAACATACATCTGGGGTTGAAGGTTCAAGGGAAGCAGACTGGATAAAACAGAATTGGATGTTCACAATTTGGATCTTGTGAAGTTTGATTGTGTTTGGATGTCCCATTTCACTTGTAATCACTATAAGAAATGACAAATAATCACATCAAGCTTTTTGTTTCACTCGGCGTATACAGGTTAATTCTTCTACACGGTGGTTGTAACTGGCAGACTGGCACCCAGACACCAGTGGGGAGCCAGACAGAACAAGAGAGATGGAGAAATGGAGAGAGAAAGCTAATAGTAGCAGCTAAAAGCTGCAAAAGGGAGGAGCGAGCCATTGAAGCTGAACACAGACTGCGGCAGGCCTCTCCTACCCAGAATGTTCTCTCAGTGAGGGAGATTCAAACACACACTTAGATCAGCAATTAGCACTTTCTAGCAAAAGGTACAAAATAGGGCCGGAGACTCTAATTTCAGGCCCTCTGAACCTCTTAGAATTTATTTTACTTTTTCAGCAAATGTTTGGAGGGTGAAGGAGATAGTTACCCCTTAGAAGGAGCTTGCTAGTTTTGGACCAAATGTAGCTTTTTAGTTATTTACGAGAGTAATGCTTTTTCTAATAATGAGTAGTGCAAAAAAATATTGCATTATAGAGATTTTGCAAAAATTTGGCCACAACTACATATCATATCAGTCCAAAATATAATGCAAAAATAGTATATTTTTGTAAAAAAAAAAAAAGAGAGAGATTTCAGCTTTGTCATCATAGGAATACATGTAAGAATATATTCATATTCATGTAACATATTCATGGAAAGTGCAGAAAGTGATACCTGCCTGTCAATAGAGCTTCAATAGACATAATCTATCTCTATAAACAGAAGAAAAACCCTACAATAACACCAACCACCAACATGTCTGACATTGCAATTTTCCTCTGCAATTTTAAATAAACGATTAACTTGATCAAACATTATATCATACATTATAAGTCTAATAGTATAGTGGGTGGGTTTGGTTGCAGAGTTAACACTCTGAGTCTGTAATATACGGTTGCTAGATGCTGGTGAGTCAGCAACTGTCCGTGACGGAAGTTTGGCCTGCACAACAGGGTCTCTCTAGGTCAGCCCGAGGTAGATGGGACCCGTTTCTCCTTCCCTCTTTATTGATTTTCTCCATCACTGCTGCATGACGGATGATTGGGCCACACCGTATGGAAGCTCCCTCTGGATCTGCAGGGATAGATTAGCCTTAACACTGCCCTCAGTTGACAGATGAAGAGTAAGAGGGAAAGACTGAGGGAGATTGATTAGCTCTAATTATGTACTCTATTGCAAGAATGTGCTCATCTTTTGGTCACATTTAAGATGGCTTGATGTTAGAACGAGCATCTTTCTTTATTTGATTGTTTTCATGCATAACAATGTGATAACATGATCAAAATCTTAAAAAATCAGTTCATTCTATAGGCCGGACCAGTTTTTTTGTGTGTGTTTGTGTATTTTTCTTTTCTTTTTATTCTGATTAAGGTTAACAAAGCACACAAGCTTCTTCGAAACAATCTTTACTGTATAAAGTGGCATAAAAATAAAGGTGAGGGGAAAAATGGTGAAGAAACAATTTTCACTCAGACACTAAACTAAATTTGACAAATAATTACAAGGAAATGGCTAGTTTTCAAAATTTTTGAAGTACAGTAGAAAGACTGAAATAGTATTTTATTGTAACACATACTCCAATAATCTTTGTTTTATTTACAACTTCAAAATGTTTGTTACAGTGTTGCAGTCATTTTTTTTGCTTAAGCAGTTTGACCTTTACCTGAAATTGTTGATCATTTTTTATACAATTTAAACAAAAATGTCCCATTATGAACTGTATTAGGTGTGAAATGATGCCAGAATTCTCGGGTTAGTTTCAACTCTGCCTAAAGATCTTTGATATATTGTCAGCACCCATGATGCAGGCATTATTATTTCCATCAGTGTCAGTCATGGGAGACTATATTTTTGTGGAGGGCACTACGTGGCAAATGCCAGTTTTGTTCTTAGGAGTTGAGAGGCCAATTGGTCAGAAAGTTGCCTGCATCCTCTCACATGTGATTGACAGTTTGAGAGCTCTTACCCTGTAATGGTCTCCTCCCCAAAGCATGCTGGATTTAATGGCTTCTCTAACGACACTACTTTTCTCCACTCATGGGCCTCTGACACCTTTACGCATGAGCATGTCTCTGACCAAACCACCAAAATCCGTCTCTGTGTAGTGGAGGGAAAAAGCATCAGTGGACCATTGCAATTATGTCTCGATAAGAATCTCTGTCCCTGGTGCCGATTTGACTAATAATGATGTTTTCATTAAGATTTCATAATTCAGCACGTTTACTATCTCACACACAGCCCGTAACCTCACCCCTCCTTTCTGTCGGATTCTCCATTATAGAGGAGATTAAGTACCTTTGCCCCCCCACCAAGGATTTTCATTAAAAATCTATACAGATAAGGCTTGTTTTGAAAGGACTGCTGTGGCGAGACAGAAACTGTGGGAAATGTGGTTCTCTGCTCGGCTTTTTGTTCACAGTATTCTGTGTGATAGTCTTAGATTATAGGCTGGAAACTTTATAAAGGAGAAAGTCTAAAATAAATACAAAGGAATGAATAAATGGTATTCAGTATTTTAATCTCAGCTGGATTTTCTGCAAGGCCGGCATTGAATCCCACGTACCGTATGCTACATCGGCAACAATATGTCTTCTAATTATCCGTAACTATCATATTGACATATTGAAAAATGTATTCAATGAACACATAGCTTGTGGAAGCAAATCACTTCATTCTGTTGGCCAAATGTCTGGCAAAGAGATTTTTCTCTATTTCTGTCTCTTTATGTATATTAATCCTTTTTTTCCAAGCCCTGTTTTGGGGTTCTTAAATATGGACTGTTAAACATGTTAAAAATAATTAATGCAGTTAATGCAGCCACAAGTTATAAGATTAATCATGTTTTGTTAAATAATAAACAAAAACAGTAGTCTGATTATTTGAACATTAGCCAACACTGATGATAAGAAATGTTTAACAAATCAGCATATTAAAATGATTTCTGAAGGATCACGGGACACTGAAGACCAGAGTAATAGCTGCTGAAAATTCAGATTTGCATTCACAGAAAAAAAAATACAGTAATTTGTTAAATATGTTAAAATAGAAAATGGTTATTTTAAATTGTAATAATATTTCACAATATTACTGTTTGTGATGTGTTTTTATCAAATCAATGCAGTCATGGTGTGCAAAACTTTTCGTAAAATATATCAATCTTTTTCCTCTTTCTTTTCCCCTTACTGACCCTCCCATGTCTCCTTCACATCTTCTACTCTGCTCATGTGCGATCCCACATCATATCAGGGTGGGAAGATGACTCTTTATTAAGTATTCAGAGCTTAAGATGATTGTGCAGGGTAACATCTGGCAGTAATGTGGAGCGGTGTCTTTAGTAAAAACAACACTCTCTTTAATTAATAATTGATCAGTACTCTCTCTAGGAACGTTAACAGCATGGCAGGATCTCAGGGATGATGTTACAGCACCAAGTCAGTCAGGAGGAGGGAGATAAGGTGTCTGGGAGTTATTTGAGGGCCCGTTCTCTCAGAAACACGTCCGCTAACAGTAGCTGTGCTCAGGGGAGTAATAATGCATCTGCTGAGGTGTCGGCACAATACTTCCATGCCAGCATATAGCTGACAATAACACCTTAAAAGCACTGGTTCCTGTTCAGCCTAAAAATCTTTTGCTTGTTTAATAAATAATTTATGTATGATGTGTGTAATATGCATAACTATCTAGTGCTGGGAAACAATTAATCACGATTAATCGCATCCAAAATAAAAGATTTTGTTTGTGTAATGTGTGTGTACTGTGTATAGATTATTATGTGTATAAAAAGACACACATAGAGTATATATTTTGAAAATATTTACATATATTTTCATGTATATATTTATATTCATATGATTTATATATAAATATATTTAATATATAAACACATATTTTTCTTAAATATATACATGCATGTGGTGTATTTATATATAAATAATAAATATACACAGCACACACACATATATTATGTACACACAAACTTTCATTCTGGATGTGATTAATCGTGATTAATCATTGCCCAGGACTAAAATATACATAAATACAATTATGTATTGACTGTATACATTTTAAATAATAAAATATAATTATTAATTTTATTAATAGAATAAATTTTGATAATGGAATAATATTAAATTAACTAAAATTATTATTTATATTACATTAATAGTGAATTGTGAATGTCATTAATGCTAAGTGGACTAGTAATGCAGAGTGGGCCTGAATTTTATTTGTAAGGCCTGTGATAGTTTTGTTGAACGTCTGTGACTTTCTGTTGTGTTAATTTGTATGGTGCTAGAAAACTCCTTGACCCTCTTTGGCATGGTCCAGTAATCTCCACAGGCTAAACATTAAGCTTTCTTTATTTTTTCCTGTACAGTCTAGCCAAATTTGAATGGACTTCAATTTCTTCAGCAGTGTGGGATTTGCACTACGAGTAGCCAAGTATATCTAACTGCCAGTTTTTGACACATGGATGATACACCACCCTCTCCTGCTGGACAAAACTCTTTCCCACCATCCATCCAGTCATCTTTTATTAATCTGTTTCTTTCAGCCTTGTAATGAGCTATATAATCTGAATCATCTCTCTGCCTGTACAGAAGTAGTGGATTTTTGGTTAGGTGTTCACCAGCTGCATCAGGGTCCCATGTGTTTCCAATATGTTCCACTGTCAGTCAGTTTGCCCCGTTCTTAACCGTGAGTTTATTAGCATGTGAAGTGTATCACAGCTGGGTACCAGCACCAGCCCTGATGAGAAAATCTGCTCTGCAACCCTGCAGTCTGCTCAGGATACTTTAGTCCAGTGAAAAACTGGTCAAGATGTCTTTACCCGGTCAGTTAAAACACATTCTACATCCACTAATGCTGATCGCTGAGGTGGAGCATAGACTTGGACGTGTGAGTGTTTTGTCAACATTTAGCCAGAGAATATATCGACCCCACGGTGGCCCAAGTGAAGTACTGATAAATCAATGATGCCATTAGTGCCGAGGTCCTTCTCTGGCCGCCTGATGTAAATGATGTCTAGTGTTGGTTTGGAGAAACTCCATTAGATATGTGTATTTTTACCTCCTCTGAGCCACACCACCATACAGTAGCTTGGTGATTAATGGACTGGGGACCACAGGAACCAGGAGTGAACTTATTTCTATAAGTGTGGATGCAGTAGATTATCTGCTGTGAATTACAATGACCAATGGGATTTTGGCATGCAATCACTAAAACTACATTTAAAGTAAATTTGATATCAAAATTACTGATATCAAAGTTTTTCATCATAATCTTTCATCTTCCACCTCTGAAATTACTTTCATGTTCAGCTGATGTCACCAAACACTTTTTTACAGCTCCTCCCCTTTAACCACTTTTCATATATAGACAAATTTTCTTGATCCAATCAATACCTGATGGATAAATTCAAGTCCCACCCTACATATTTTTTCTTTCTTGTAGAATAACCTGTTTTACTTTGAAATATGTACTGGAATAAAATGGGTAACAGCCTTTTTTGTTAACTTTAAATGTTATTAGGAAACTATTTTGTTCTGTTTTACTGTTTTTAAATAGGGTTGTGTGAAATGCATGGTTTATGATAATATCATAATTGTTGTTTTAAAGGTGTCAGTATTATTTATGCAGTGTATATGCATTTATTCCACCTCTGAGTTGCATAAAAAATGCATCTAAATGCCACTTCAGATGCCACTTCTGTAACATCTCTGGATGATCTCATGGATCAGGCATAGTTTGAGGAGCTTAAACAGCATTATTGGTGATGGATTGGAGGGCACTGCAACTTTTGTAATTATGACTCAGACATGCAACAACAAGAGAAATTATCTCCCTGATGATCTCACCAGAACTTTGGCTTTAAATGCACAGCCTCTTTGTGTGTTTCGCTGCCCACACTTGGATATGCGTCATCTTGTCTGATTTTGTGTCATGTGCCCTGAACTTAATTGCACTCCTTCAGTGGTTACTTTCAGGAAACTTGTATATTTGGGTTTGTTTTGTTTCAAGAAGTTCTAACAACATTTTTTTCTCTCTCTTATAGCGCGAGAAGAGAACGTGGCCACATTCAGAGGTTCTGAGTACTTCTGCTATGACTTGTCTCAGAATCCTATCCAGAGCAGCAGCGATGAAATCACATTGTCCTTCAAGACCTGGCAAAGAAATGGCCTTATCCTTCACACGGGCAAGTCAGCAGACTACGTCAACCTGGCCCTGAAAGATGGGGCTGTTTCGTTGGTCATCAACTTGGGTTCCGGAGCCTTTGAGGCCATTGTCGAGCCTGTCAATGGCAAATTCAATGACAATGCCTGGCATGATGTGAAAGTCACACGCAACCTCAGACAGGTAACGCTGAAGTGGCTGGAATTTCATGTTTTCTGATCTAATTCAGAGCTAAATGCTACTGTATATTGCTTAAATTAGCATTTTCGGTTATTTTAAGTTCTTCAAGATGCTAACGCAACTATTTCTTCCTCTGAGTTCTTCTACCTTGCCTCATGTTTTGCCTCCTCAGGCATTTACCTCTGTCTGAACTATCAACAGTGCAATGGCTTCAAGAGGCTGTCTCTCTCACCCCTCTAGATATTCACCTCACTTCTCCAAACAGTCTGTCTTATCAGGGCAGCGGGGAGAGGCTCCAACCAACCTCAACCATTCCATTTACCCACAGCCAATCTTTGTTGAACTGTTAAATCACTCCACCACTGCATTTTAAAATATGTAAATATTTAGGGTGGTTTTGCCCCTCAGGAATGAAAGGATGTCTCTTTTTGCGCAGGCGTGTGTGGAGGCGTGAGTGCCCACAAGCACAAGCTATTTCAGCTCTGATCCACTAGGACTGTGACATTTTTTTTTCGGTTTGTTTAATAGCTGTTTTACTATCACGCCAAGAATATGCATTAGAATTACCTTATACAATTGCCTGAGGAAAGTCAAAAACCATATGAATCACAACAAAGAGGCAGCTAGATTGAGGTCACCGTTCACGGTTGTAGCAGAAAACAACACGTTACGAAACATTACATTAGAAGGGTCCTAAAACCAAAGCTAAATGTGTTTTGGTGACAAAAAAATTGGGAATTATTGGTGAAAAAAAACTCTTTATTCTGGAAGACTTTTTCAAGTGAGTATGCACTTTAAGATTTTGCAGACAAGTGCAGTGTCTTTACAAAAAGTAAAATGCCACAGGCTTTGCGGAGAATCCGCTGTTTCTTTTTCTTTTTCACCTTTTCTTACTCTCACTCATATGCTTTGCTTGTCTATGGATAACATTTGTTCAGACCCAGACTAACCACTCATGAACCATTGACTAGTCTTTAGTTTACTAACCAGAACCTAAACTAATGTGCTACTCATCATGACTTCATTTGAGTTTATTTCATTTTATTAACAACCCTTTTGTTCATTGTTTAATTTCCTTTACTTCCCCCTTTTCTCAAAGCATTCAGGTATTGGACACGCTATGGTAAACAAACTACATTGTCTGGTAGATATCATTCTTATTGTCCTTTTTTTGGGTTTACCGTGTGTTTCCCTGGCCCTCTTTTTTTCTCTTTTTTGGGGTTTCATGGCTTCATAAAAAAATTATGAATTATGGGATTTTTCTTTTTTTATTTCAAATGTCCTCATTCCATTTTTCACTACAGCTTTACCTTCTATCTTTCTTTCTTTGAACTTCCTCTTTGGCCCTTTTTTAGTTTTTGAAGGCTTAGTTGTCCTTTTAGCTCTTTTTTTTCTTTTCTTTTGAATTTTCAAATACTGTCAAAAACTGGCAGAAGCTTTCCAAAAAAGTGACGAAAACAACAGTATGAAAATAAAAGAATAAAGAACTACTTCAGCACTGGAGCTCTGACAGTTGATTCCAGTTGTTTGCGCATGCCGCGCCGACCCATTCATGCTGGATCAGCCCTTGTGTTACTAACACCAAAACTCTTGTCTGAGCAACCCACCATCTGTCCAGTTTCCTGTCCTGTCTGTATTGTGGTGTAAGTCACGACTTCTTGTGTCCTCCCTCATTACCCCTCATCCTGTAGCTTTTGCTTTGGTCTCATATGTGCTGCTTCGCCTTGCATGTCGTCTTGGCTTGAAAATGCATGATTCCATGTTTGCAGTGGTTGTATATCTCACTATTAATGTTATATGTGGAAAAAGACCATCTTACCTCTGTGTTGCATGCTCATTTGTGGTAGTATTAGCTCATTTTGGAACGCATGCATATGTATGTGTCAACTAACCTTGTGTGCAAAGAATTTGAACTAAAAACAAGCAATTTGTCTATAGTTTGTACATAACACTAACCCCTCAAACTATTGCCCCAAACCGGAAAACCATTTCTAACACCATCAAAGATAAAGAAAATATACCGGCAAAATATTTTCTTTACCTGTCCTTTGTAAGTCTACAAATACTAGACAAGAACGGCCTACTAAAAGTCTCGAAGTGGTCTTTTGGTACACAATCAAAGACAGACAGCAACCAGCAAGATCGAAGCAAACCTGTTCCTGGTAGAGCGGCCGTCACAGCCATAATGTTCATAAATGGATTTTTCTCTCTCTTATATTATTCCTCCCAATCAGGTGACAATATCTGTGGATGGCATCCTGACTACAACAGGCTATACGCAGGAGGACTACACAATGCTGGGATCAGATGATTTCTTCTACGTCGGAGGAAGTCCAAGCACAGCAGACTTACCTGGGTCGCCCGTCAGCAACAACTTTATGGGTTGCCTGAAAGAGGTAGGTGGTCTGGGTGAACCCTGTTCTTTCATCTACATGCATCATATCACCATGTCCTTGTCTGGACTGAGAGGGAACAAGTTTGAATAGACCATCCGAGCAGAATAATAGATTCAGTACAGCTTATCTTGTGAAAAGGATAGAGCAGACATCATACCCGTGGTGTGTTTCTCTAATGAAATTTGCAGGAGTTATACATTTTTGCCCAGATGCGAAATTGTTTCAGGCGTATTTGATATGACTTTTCAATTGTGGTGAATCATTTGATCAAGGTTCCACAGGCCAGAGAAGAAGCTAAGGTGATTGGATGAGATGAGACTTTGGATAATGATAAGCTACATTCTCAAAAAGGGAACCCCAAAGAGATTCTGCTGAACAACTGAATGTGAAGACATCTGTAAATGCAAAATAAAAATGTACCCACAAGGGTGAATCTTGCAGAAAAATGTTTCATATTTCACCCCTAAATTAAAAAGAAAAATAAGGAGTTATATTATGCTTAAGTAAATTGAATCCTGTTTGTAGGACCATTATTTTTTCCTTTTATTTTCTTTTTTTTATTTATTTATTTATTTATTTATTTATTGTCATTTGTAATTTAGTTGTAATAAATTAAAAACCTAATTTAAGGAAGGTTTTTTATCAAAAGACAATTTTTTTTTTTTTTTTTTTTACTGCAGTACATGTAATGGTAATAAAAAAAAAACCTTGTCATAAAAATTGTCACAATGCAAACCATCTTAGGTCTAAAAAAAGTTTATTTTTTTTTTTTTTTTTTTTTTCCTAAACAAAGTATCATTTCTTTTTGTTTTTGATGTTGTTGCTTTTTGGGTGAATTATGATCCAGACAGGTTTTGTTTTTGCTTTCAGTTCACCCTCTTATTATTGTTGTTATTATTATTATTATTATTATTATTTTCCACATTACAGTAATGGTAAACCTGAAGTAAAAATGAATTAAAATGGAGTTAGATTTAAATTAAAAACTAAATTTAAAGAAGGTTTTCATCAGACAAAAATAAATGTAATGTAAATGCAGTAATGATCATGAAAAACCTTGTCATGAAAGTTATATTATAGTGCCACCTTAGTCTTAAAAAATTTTTTCTTTAAAATTAATATGATCCAGATAGGTTTTGTTTTCACATTCATTTCATCCTCTAAGAGCCATTATACTGTTTGCAGAAGTTAGATGTCATTCTCTTTCGATCAGCTGTTCATTTCCACACTCCTCAGTTGTCAGGTCTGGATAACTTTATCAGTAAATAGACTGATCTTTAATTTAGCTGGAAATAGGCAATTACTCTGGTTTCGCGGCTGCTGGCAAGATCCTCCATTAATTCATGCTGAACAAACAGCAGACAACAGAACCTCCTTTTTCGCAGTGAGCGCTACAACAGCCTGCTATCGCTGCTGTTTCCATCTCAGACCGACCCTCCTATCGCAGGGCTAAAAACCTGCAACATCGACATTTGCATTAAAAAAATAATTTCATTCCCTCTTTTACTGTGCTGAGTTTTAAAAAACTGCCAACCATGTCAGAGATTACAGTAATCAGTCTCATATGTGCTGTGATATAGCAAGTGCTTACATAACACTGCTCTGTTAGATAGGTGATCTGGATGCTAAGAGCTGCTCAAGACGAGATAGCAGAACTTATACATCCTTCACCCACCCAAGAGTGGCCATAATGATAAATACCTCCTCCTCACACTCTTTCTCATAGCTCGAGTCCAAGGATAGAAAGAAATTTTAAATGCTTCTCAGCTTTTAAAACCTCATATTTGATGTGGTAGTTTAAAATGATGTAGTTGTTATGGATCATGTGTGGCAACTCAGACACATGGTGTTTGTAATATAGCATGAGACTGTCAACATCTGATCAGGATGGCATGATCATTATTCTATTCTATTCTATTTTATTCTGCATCCATTCTTCAAAACACTTGTTTGGAGGATACACCCTGGAAGGATACATTACATTACATAACATTACATTATATTATATTATTATAATGTATATTATATTATTATAATGTATATTATATTATATTATATTATATTATATTATATTATATTATATTATATTATATTATATTATATTATATTAATTTCCTTTTATTTTTCCTTTATTCAATACAAATTTTTGTCTGCTCTAGGGCATTTTTGTACTGGTAAACTTGAGTGATAGTAACTAATATTAAAAGTAGACTGTGGTATTGTAGAGTGTACCACCCTGTGGCACAAGATGCTTATTGCAGTCATGTTGTGAAATGCAGAGAGACACATTTAACGCTGCTTTTACCTATGAACTGTATATTCTATATGACAGAGGTTTCAATAAATGGTCTTAAGGCAGAAAATCAGACCACAGTATTTAAAAAAAAAAAAGAAATGATAGATGAGTAGCTGTTTTTTAGCATTATTAACAACAATATTTTTTTCTTTCTTTAAATGTAGCAGACTATTGTATAGATAGTCACAGGACTCCTCAGACCTGCCTTGTGTCTGTCTTTCAAGCTGAGCGTGAAGGGCAGTAATCAGGGTATGGCGGGGCGTGTGGCTGCACAGGGGTCTGCCAGCACTAATGACTGGATACCGAGCGGCCTCCACTGCTGAGCTGGACTCTGGCTTCCTTCCTTTGTGCTCTGCCATCACAATCAGGTTCCAGGATGTGCGCATGGTGACTGTCATTTGTCACTTTGCTGGGCCGGCTGGATGAAACTGTCCCTGCTCTCTGGACACTTGCTCCAGAGCCAGCACCGCTATATGGATGCGAGAGTTCTGATAGATAGTTTGACCTAGCCTTACTCGCTCTCTTATCCTCTATCCAACAGATTTGTTTCAGTAAGCACCATAGAAATGTTAATATTTGGCAGAAGCTGGAAAAAATTTGAAATGTTAAACTAACTGAAAACTTAAAAACTGATAGTGTAAAAATAAAAGGCAATTTAAAATTTTAATAAATTCTACAATAGTATATAAATAATTAATATAATAATATAGTATATAATTATAGTAAAATAACACTGATTTTAAGAATTTATTTATTTTTAATATTATTTTTTATATTTATTTATTTATTTTTTTGTGGTCCATAATATGGAGGTAAATGGTAACCAAAACTGTTTGATTACCAGATTCTTCAAAATATATTATTTTATTGACAGAAGAAAGACAGTTTTAAAGGTTTGAAATGACATGAAAGTAAACTGATGAAATGTAAAAAAAATAAAAGAAAAAAAAAGATAGATATTCTGTGTTAAATGGCTAGCTAGCAGCAAGGAGCTGATGACAGATTTTCCCATAGGCCATTTGTAGTTCACAAGTAGTTTGTGAAAGTGAAGATGGTAGGCTTCTCATGTTAGCATGCTAATTAGCATTAGCATTTGGTTCAACACTGTTGAGTTTGTGAGGAAAATTAAATTTGAATACAGTGCATGCAGATGAGCTGTGGTCTAGCAGAGGTTTATAAATAAAATAGAACAAACTCTGATTGAATAAGTTGCAAACCAGGCCGGATACCATTATGCCAACATTCAGATGTTTGACTGCGCAAGCCCTAACCTGTTATACCATGTCCAACCAGGCCATCTAGACCTTTCTGCACCTTGTTGCCCTAAGCTCCCATGCAAAACATCCACAAAGGGCCACCTGGCATGCTTGACTAGTGAATAATCTATACCGATTTCCAAGTTTTCTCCAGTTTGATCTGGGGGCTATTAATTCCTTGAGAGTGGTGGGTAGGCACTGTAGGCAGAGATTTATAGTAGAAGCAGACAGCTGTGGATGATGAATGCGGGTGACACTACAGGCCCAGCACAGGCAGAGAGGAGGCCGCGGGCACGGGGAGGACCCTGAGAATGTGCATAGCCGCTCTTCCAGTTCTTAGCACAACAGCATGGGCACTACAACAGAACCTTAGCTTCAAATCCAAGCAAATATCCCTCAGCTAAACTAACTGAAATTACATTCAAAGAGATCATAAAGAATTTGATTTAAGATATTTCAACAATTTAAACAACAAAACAATGAACAATGTGGAAAGACATTTTCAATATTTCATCAGCAGAACTGACACCCAGTTGCACAAAATACAATATGTCGAATGTACTTCACTTTAAATTACATACAAGCTCATTCTGAAACCTAGTAAGCTAAATGCTGCCTACTTAGTGTCTTAAAGGGGTCATATGATGCAATTTCAAATTTTCCTTTCTCTTTGGAGTGTTACAAGCTCTTGGTGAATAAAGAAGATCTGTAAAGTTGCAAAGACTAAAGTCTCAAATCCAAAGAGATATTCTTTATAAAAGTTAAGACTCATCCACGCCCCCCTGAAACGGCTCGTTCTAACACGCCCCCACATGTCTACATCAGTATGTGGAAAGATTTGCATAACGCCACCCAGATGTTCAAGCAAAGAAAGAAGGCATACCTTTTTTTCTCGTTGTAGTATTGTTGTTGCCGCCACCGCCATGTCATATATATGCTGTGTGTTTCACTGTGAAATCGAAACTACTTTGTTTTTGCCTTCCAAAAGAAGACACGACTAGAAATCATGTTTATATCACATTTATAATGGGTTTTATGTTTATGTCTCGTTGCTCCGGCCGGACAAGGCATCACAATATGTTAAGAGGTGTAATATTCCGTCTCACGCTTGAGGCATTCAGCCAATCACAACGTGCTGGATAGCTGGCCAATTAGAGCACACCTCGCTTTTCAGAACGATGAGCTTTGTAAAAATCGACGTTTCAGAAGGCGGGCATAGAGGAGAAACAATAATGTACAGTGTGTGGAAAATAATGTTTTTTTTTTTTTACCTTACACCACATAAACACATTTCATTACACCAAATACACAAAATAATGTTCTTTTTAGCAGCATCATATGACCCCTTTAACTTCTCTAGTGCAGTGCATTCTGGGATTGTCTTAGACATGAAGTGCAATGCTGCCATATAATTTGGCCTAAACAAATGTTGGTGTCTACTCTGTCTGAGGTTTATGTCATGTGCTTTTATCAAACTAGTTGGTCCCACTTTATATTAAGTGGCCTTAACTACTACAGTATGTACTTTTAGATTAATCATTCGGTACAATACACTTATTGTGTACATACATGTTTTTACATTGTACGTATGTTTAAAAATACCTGCATGTAATTACATCTGTAATTAATTTCTGTTTTTACATTTATTCATCCCTTACACCTTAACCCACCCTTAAACCTACCCATACCACCAAACCTGTTTCTAACCTTACCCCATCCCACCTCAATATCAGCAAACGTGTTTTGCAATACAATATGAACACAATAAGTACATAGGGCTGTCAGAAGAGGCTTTGTCGACCAACATTTCTTTAGTTGCTTAGTTGCTGAAAAAAAAAAAAAAAAAAAAATAACGTTTCCCATCAAACAGTACATACGGAGTCTCCAATCCGAACAGTAGCGCTCACTGTAGAACAGATGGAGGAATCAGTGTCGAATCAGTGTCGCAGACTTCATCTCTTAAACAGAGAACAAAGAAAGCACTAGTTTATAAATGATTTTTTAAAATATTAATGCAGCCTCCTTACTATTTTTCCCTGACACATTCATAATCATTAATTCTTCAGTCGCTGTTCTGTGGCAAGCTTATGCGCGCAATTGAGCGCTTAGGCTATGTAGGCAATTAAAGGCTCATAATTATGATTTAAATGGTTTTGTAATAAACATGCGATTAGTCGACTAATGCTTCAAATGAACGACTACTAGTCGACCAGAAAAATTTTAGGTCTAGGGCAGCCCTTAGTACAATGTACTAAATTTTTTCTTAACAACAAAAACAAAAACATAAGAAACAACACTCTACCCATCCTGTTGTAAATAGCTTAGCTGTACAACAAACAAATTTTCCAGTTTATTTCAGAGTCTGCAAGGCAAGATAACAACCTAATGAAATTTTTAGTCCATCCACACACTCGAGCAAATTTCTTTCTGTGTCTGGAACCAGTCAATCCTTACGCTCCCTCACGGCCGAATCCATAAAGCCATAAAAATTCTTGGAGTCTTCTCATGTCTGTCTATAGATTGTCTCAGTTACACTTGCTTGCTTTTCCTGCAAACTACATACCAGTTATTGTTAGATAAAGCCCTGGCATTGTATTCAAATGCCAGATCTCTATGGGTGCTCTCTTCAAGTTTTCTCACAGGGGAACAATTATTTGTTCTCCCCTGAAATGCTTATTTTGTTTGAGTGACATATGTTGCTTTTCCCCTAAGGTTTGCAACTCACTCCAAAAGTCAATTAATGCAATTAAAGAATATTTCTGCAAAGAGATTTAACAGTTTGGACAACTGAAATATGAATTGCAAGCTCGGTTACAGAATCAAGACTCTGAGAAGGGTGCGGCTATTTCACAGCTCTGAGCGGCTCATCAGCTGAATTAACCGGCTGACATTTCATGAGCCGCCTGAGCGCATCAAAATGACAATGCCATAGAAAGGACCAAATTGCAGAGTATCAATTTGTGTTAGATACTATGGCTGCCCCTAGTGTTGTGGACAATTTGCAAGATGAAACTTGATTTGGGTGATGAAAAATGCACCAGACAGGTTAAATTGAAATGATAATGTTACAAATAACAGCAATCATTGTCTAATCAATGTCTGACCGTTTTCAGTCATGTTGAAGTCCTCAAGGTTATATTTGGGACTGTGAGATGCTTGCAAGGATTCTGTGGGTAGCATACAATCTCTTTCCCTCTTTCTCTATTCCCAGAATCCTTTATTCAGAGATTATGATGTTCTGATGTGTTCGACTTGATGTACAGCATAATGTAACAACTTGGCTGCTGAAAATTCAGCTTTACCATCATAGGAGTAAATGACAAATTTTTAAATTTATTAAAATAGAAGACTGTTATTTTAAATTAGTATAATATTTTACAGTATTGCTGTTTTTATTGTATTTTAGTAAAATAAATGCAGCATAAAAGTCTGAAAAAAAGAAGAAGAAAAAATCTGTATTATATTGTTTTTGTGTGTAAATCTCAATTTCCAGTTGATATAGTATAGTTTAAGAAAACGGTTTGTACAGTACATGATAAAACATCATGCCAGTATTTCAGACATGGAATTCTATAATATAATCTCCAATTTCTAGACAACAGTGAAATAACTGCTTTAAATTTCTTTGATTCTTTCCTTCATGATGTTAGAGTTTTAACAGATCCAGTGTACGTCAATCTATCTGACAGCACCGTGATGGTTTATAGAGGAGAAATACTGTTTTTGAAAGAGCAGTAAGAGACTGAAGCTAGCATTTTTAGTTTTGTGGAGAAAAATGACAATGTGTGTATGAGATGTGAGGAACCAATGTATGACTTTGTCTGAGAAATGGATCCCCCTCAGGGAGAATGATATTTATGATCTATCAGATAAGAAACACAGCAGAGGAGAAAAGCCTGGAAGAAAAGCCTCAGTGGCTTTTCTGCAGAAACAGAACACAATCCTTCCATTCTGCTTTGCCCTTCCTGCACCTTAGAGGATGTTTGATTTACACCCCGCAATGTCCAGGATTAACTGTAATATCAGGGCTGGAGCGTTTGTGTCGATTTGCTTGTGCTCCAAAACAGTGTGATGTTCTAAAAATGTAAGCACAAAAAATCTCTTTATTCAGGAGAAATTAGCTAAAGCAGGCAGTTTCACACCCCGGCGAATTTCTGCGGTGTTTACAGGTACAGTACGCTCTACACCCGTTTAATCTGTATTAAATGTAATGTATGGTCAGACGGTGCAAAATTAGTATGGCAGAGAAATAGCAACCATATTAATTTGCAAAAGAATAGCCCAGATGGCCTTTTACCAACAGGGCTTGATATTGTGAGCATTTCACTTGCATTTGTGACTAAAAATAGTTATGTGTACAAACTGTAAAATATATTTGGAAACATAAAAAGTCAAGGTCATAAAAAGTCTTATATTTTACTGCAACCGTAAAATGTGTTTAAGAGCATGTGTGCGAAAAAAAAAAAAAATCCCCATGGAGTTTTATTAAATGTAGGGTCATAAAAGGCTTGAATGTCTTAAATGATGTAACAAATGTCTTAGTTATTATTTTAAATGGTCTTAAATTTGGGGATCGAAAACAGCCTATGTGATTTATTTAGGATATAATGTCATTAAATAAATATGAGCCCTGCACATTTAAAAGTGAATTATGGCAGTATTTATTTTATTTGCATATTAAAGTATGTTGTAGATGGTTGTAAGAGTACCAGAATCCTCCTTCATTTTGTCTCCCTCATCTTTTTGAAAAGTTGTCAATAGTATAGGCATTTCAAAATAAGAGTCCCAATGTATTTCGGGCTTGTTTATAATTTGAGGTCCCACATTATGCATAAAGGTTATATAATTAACTAGAAATATTAACTCATTTTAATAAATAATTTTGCTTTAAAATATGTCCTTGTATCTCTTTACTAGAAAAATCAATATTTCAATTTAAGAGCACGTGTGCATTGGATAAAAGTAAACGTCAAGCCCTAATAAAACTAAGCACTTGCTCAGAGCATATGGCTGTTGTCTTGGCTTCAGCTGGCAGGCTCTAGGACCCAGAGCACAATGTCAGGTTTGGGAAGCAGGCAGGGGGCAGGACTTGCTTCCTCTGAGCTTTTGTGGCAGAAAGTGCCATTGCAGCTTTGTCATCCCATTACCATAGTTATCAAGAAAACCAGACCCACAACCAGCCCGAGTCAATTACCATTGAGAGACAGTCATTTGCAGGCAGTGGCCTGGCCTATTGGTATTATCACAGGTCATATTTGAATAAAGTCACCTTTCCTTGTCTCTCTATTTAGCATTCAGCATAAAAAAAATAATTTGCATATTCATATTCATTATCTTCGAAAGCCAGATAAAGATATCTCATAAATCATCATCATTGAGTGATTCTTTGCTTACATCCGCACAGGTTGTTTACAAAAACAATGACATCCGGCTGGAGCTCTCCCGGCTCGCCCGCATCGTGGATCCCAAAATGAAGATCCAGGGAGATGTGGTGTTCAAGTGCGAGAATGTGGCCACCCTGGACCCTATCTCATTCGAGACACCCGAGGCCTACATCAGCCTACCCAAGTGGAACACCAAACGCATGGGCTCCATCTCCTTTGACTTCCGTACCACCGAACCAAACGGCCTTATTCTCTTCACCCACGGGAAGCCGCAGGAAAGAAAGGACGCCCGTAGCCAAAAGAACACAAAAGTGGACTTTTTTGCAGTAGAGCTTCTGGATGGAAGCTTGTACCTGCTGCTGGACATGGGCTCTGGGACTATCAAAGTGAAAGCCACACAGAACAAGGTGAACGACGGGGCCTGGTATCATGTGGATATCCAACGAGATGGAAGATCAGGTCAGTGTGTGGATTCGCAGATGAATACACTCACACACACTTAAGTGCATTCCTTATTCCATGTTGAATACATTTAATAAATTCTCTTTTTTTTTATCCAGTCGGTTTTTTATTGTATATAATTTTTATGTGCTTTAACTATTTTATTTAATGTTTAAAATAATTTTTTTTAACTAGCATTTGCACAATTCTGTATTGCAGTAAAGCTATTGTTGCCACATTTGATAGCTTAAATTTTTTCTCATTTGTTCCTTTGTACAAATCTAAAGTTAATAAATGTCAATAGATGAGAAATTTGATTTTTTTAAATAATAATAATAATAATTATTATTATTATTATTTTTTAAATGGAAATTATATATTTATTTAGCTTTTGTTGCTTATGTTAACAGGTTACAGTATTACAGTGTAGTGCAGGAGAAATGTACTGTGTTTCTGTACTAAGCCTATTTTTTAGTACATTGCTGAATATTATATGGCTGCTAATAAAGGAAATATTCAATATAGTAACCTAAAGTCACTCCATAATATTTATGGCAAGAAAAACAATTTGTTAGAAGCACAAAGCAAACCCGCTATTGTGGTTGTGCTGTTGCTTCGTTTGCCTTATAAAATAGAACTAAAGGTACTGTGGGAGACAGTGTTGAAAATGGCTTTGTACATCTAATTTGTGACAGAAATGACTAACATTTATAAATGCAATTCAAGGAAAAAGTCTTTAAAATCGATTTCCATGTGGGAAATATGCTCTTAAGAAATAAAGACATTGCCCATAAATTGAATCTTATTTTAAAACCAGTTTTTAACTGAGCACATGAAGAACTCCCACTTTGTTTCATTATTAAATCGGTTGGATACTGTAATTGCTTGTGTGTTTTCCATAGGCTTTAAGCTCTGCAGCCCAAAGATAACAGCTTTAAACAAAAAGCACAGTGGTTAGTCACCAATAATGGACAGATTTAGTCCAAAGCAGGCTGACATTTTCATTTCATTTCACATCTACTTTGACGGAACTTTCTATTAGGTTTTATCCCCTCTATCTTTCTATGTGTTCTCCTTCACCTCTTTCTTTCTTTCATTGCCCTTGAATCTCTGGCACTCTGTTTTCTGAATCGATCGACGACTACTCCATATCACTTCATAGCACAGGGCCCTTGGGAGGTCTTGTAGGATATCAATATTGCGAAGTTTTAGACAGAGCCATGTGGGTGACTGGACTGGTGTCAGTTCTGAAGAGATTATTCCCATTGATCCCTGGTTCCCCACATGGGATGCATTGTATACATCTGTGTGTCTGTATGAGGGACGCCGCTTTACAAGATTCACACACTCCCCATGAGGTCATAAATAGAAAATAATCTTCTTGTATCCCCCCACTCCCTTTGTCTCTTGTGGACAGGATAGAGGTGTAGTCTGAACCCTGCTGGATTATGCATGCAGTAATTTACAGTACTTTAGTCTCTCCACATAAGTCTCTCCACATAAAATATATATACATATATATATATATATATATATATATATATATTATATATATAATATTATATATATATATATATATATATATTGTATTTATATTTTACAAATTATGAATACATTATTCATAATATAAATTATATATGTTTCCTAACCAGATTTAGCATTATGTATGTACTATTATAGTATTTAATAATAATCTGAAATAGCTTTTATTTTTTATACATTTAGTAGCTTATAATAAAAATGTTATTAAAATTCTGATCTATTTATATTCAACTTATTAGTTAACCTTTTATTATCAGACATTTTTAACCCAAAATAACAAATGAGAAAAGTCACCAGCAATTTATCATGCATTTGGTAACAGAAGCTAGTTTAAAAAAACAGACTACTAATAAAGTGGTTTAATACTCATTTGTATTTTTATTTTATTTTTTTTTGTTTATTTTTGTTTTAATATTGCTCTAACTTTAGTTATTTTTTTTATTTTAATAATTTTAGTACTTCACTGTAAAATTATTTAATTTAAGTTAGTTTCCATGTATGTAGTATATTTTATTAATTTTAAAGCAGCTGTATTTTGAATTAACATATATGATTTTTTAGTTTTGTGGGATTAAAATTACTTCTGGGGACATTTTAGGGGGTTAAACGCACAAACCTAAACTGCAAAAAACTAACTGTAACGTTACTAGACCACTAACAATAACTGTGTGAATGTATTTTATGGTTCATATAATCTTGGTTTCTCTTAATTCTTCACAGGCACCATATCTGTTAACAGCCGCCGCACTCCGTTCACCGCCAGTGGTGAAAATGAGATCCTGGACCTGGAGGGGGACATGTACCTGGGCGGCCTCCCTGATACCCGAGCCGGCCTTATCCTTCCCACCGAACTATGGACTGCCATGCTAAACTACGGCTATGTGGGATGCATTCGGGACCTGTTTATTGATGGTCGCAGTAAGGACATCAGGCAAATCGCTGAGGACCAGAACGGTGCAGGCATCAAACCTTCCTGCAACAAGATGCCAGGCAAACAGTGTGACAGCTATCCGTGCAAGAACAAAGGCATGTGCAAAGAAGGATGGAATCGCTTTATCTGTGACTGCACAGGCACCGGCTACTGGTCCCGCACGTGTGAGAGGGGTGAGTTAGCTGCCTTTACCTTTACCTTTCCCTTATTAGTTCATATTACCTTAACATGCCCCGTTTCCTAAAATTAATTTTTTGCTTTGTTTTAGAATAAACCCGAGAGGCGGGTTTAATTTCAGTCGCAACATTTGAATAAAAAATGGAGCGTTTACAATCACAGTCACGCCAGTTTGTTTAGCTTCTCACCTGTAAAATCCCATCTGCTGCTGTTTGTAAACAGCGGATTAGCTCTCACATAATCAGTTAAACTATAAGCTCATTAATATCTCAGCACGTTGCTGTATGGAAGCTGATGTTCTCCGGGGTTTGGGAAGTGTTGCGCTTGAGTCAAACCTGTGACGATGACATACATTGGAAAAAGGCGCTCATAAAGTACAGATTTTCAGATATCATAGACAGAAAGATTTATATTTGCCTGAAAAATGAAGCAGAATGGTTTTGGTAGATGACGGGAGACTGGTTGTGGATCTTTTGCTCGAGTCTGTTGTGGCTGCATGTTTGAAGGGCTCCATATGAGCCGGAACACAGGGGTTCCAGGTAACCAGGTAATAGAGGGACTTCCAGCGTGTCTGTGAACACTGAGCAAAGCAAATTGCTTATTATGTTGGCACGAGAGCAGGTTTTTGGGCTTCATTAATTTGTATAATATTACAAGAAACCATTGTTATCATTTACTATATAACATATTTAGATAATCACATTTGTAATAGAAGTAGATATGAAGTATATATGAGAATAAAGTATATATAAAGGACCTTTTTTGCAATTCTTCTATGGGTGTTAAAGGTTCTTCATGGAACCAACAATAGCAATAAAGAACCTTTATTTTTAAGGTGTAGACTGCTGTTTACAGTTACGCAGCTACAGCTCCTTAACTGTTTGTCAAGATAACATTTATAACATATCAAATCACCAATAAAATTTGACAACAGTATTGCAAATGTAGTAATCTTCTTTTAGCCCTTCTTATTTATTTATTTTTTAAAAACTAGCTTCTGTATACTCTGTACTGTAAAAAAGCTATTATTGTTGTCACCTTTATGATAAACTGCTTGTGATTTTCGTTATCAAGGGCTTTGCAGAAAAAAATGTCTGGTATACAAATGTAAAGTTCAGTGCAAATAGATGAGGAATTAAAATCAAAATAATAAAAATAATCAAATAAAACTAATTTTAGACTTTGGGCTCATGTTCCCTATCGAGAACAGAAATGAGTCTCAAGAGGATACAAAAGTTCAGAAGTTGCAAACATTGACGTAAATTGTTTTTGTATTGTCAGAGGACATGTTATGATATCTTTTTCTGTCCTTGTGCTGTGTATTTAGACAAATGTAAAAGTCAAATACAGCAGTTTAACACTCCATTGCTAGAGATACAGATTGTATATCAACCTCCTGCACGTTCATTTGCCGTGAATGTCAGTTATAATCATCTGCAAGGGCATCAGACTGAGTGTCACCGCGCGTTATAGTGAGTTTGTGAGAAGAGCGAGTATGAGAAGTATTCTGATACTGACTAGCAGTGCGTCCAAACATTGTCATTCAACTACACTTTTACCACAAGGCAAATTAGTCAACTTTCTAAGTGTCTCACACACACACACACACACACACACACACACACACTTTTTTTTTAAGTGTTATAACTCTAAACCCACACTTTGCCAAGAGTGCACACCCTACTACCTGATATTTGTCCAGATCTATTATCTGCTCCATAGAAGCCTGTAGCTGCTGCTCGGGCCAGACAACTGGCTGCTGTCACACACCACGCTGTCCTCCTGTCAGTACACATACACTTCAGATTTTCTCTAATGCACACTCAGCATTTCAACCCTGACATACACCTCCTTTTTCCAGATTGAGGAAATGTGACTGTGTGCTTGGAAATTACAGGCCTGGAAGAGTGACTGCTGATTCATTGACTGTAGAAATTCGAAACATTTAATACAGAGGTCATGTAATGAGAAATTATTTTATTTTGTAAAGTTTTGTTCTGTTTAAAAGTTTATATATATAAAAACACTATTTAAAATGATTTCTCATGATATGACCCCTTCATTAAATGTTTTGCATTTCTACAAGCTGAACTATTATAAAATTCTACATATAACATTATTTCACATGCTACTTGCTCTATCATCTAAATATGTTATGTCACATCATTTTATATTATATAAAAGCCTGTATATAAATTAACATGAATATGAATGTGTCTTTTCCTCTCACTTTTGTGAGTTTGATTGGCATGAATTATCTTCTAAACAAAGAAAACTTTCCTCACAGAATAGCCTGCCAGAATATAAAACAAACGCAAGCTGGAGTCTGAAATAACTGAATCCTCTTTTCTTAAGAGTTAAGTCCATTATGCAGCTAGGACCTATCGAGGTCATTTAATAGCTTATTCTTAAAATTACACACAACATCATTGTATATACTTCATATGAGTTTAGAAAACTACATTTTTGATAAGTGAAAGAGATGAATAAAGAGCTGTATTCTTTATAGAGCAAGAATTCTAATTTAACACTATGCAGTTTTACTCACACTATTACAATTTTGCATCTTTTTTTTTGTATTGTATGTAACTCAGTCACAATATAGAGAAGTCCCATTTATTGCTTATTAGTATTTGTAGTTCATTATTTCATAAAAATGTAATTAAAAAATTTTAAGCAACTTAATAAATGCCTTCTTTTCTTTAGCTTCCCAACTTGAAAACTGCAATACTGTTATAGCTCACAGTAGAATAAAGTTAATACTGTGTAAACAGGTAAAACCTGTTTTCATGTGGTAATTGAACTCATTTTACCGCATCGTCTGATGTGCCTTGCCAATTTAGTGCTGAGATTTCATTTTGCACGTTAATTCCTTCAGTCATTAATGTAGAAAATGAGTTTGTTTGGTTAATAAATGCAAAACCTAATTTCCGTGCAAACGGCCCTGATCATTTCAAAAGTATCTTGACAGGTCATGCCTCAGTAATGCTAAATTAAATAACGACATCGGATGATTGTGGGATGAGCTGATATGTTGATAATTGGCTCAGATATTTTGTTCATATGCATGGTTTGCCATGCGGATTGTTAATATCATTTATATGTGTCTAAACTCTACGGTTTAATGTGGGTTTGTGTTTGCAAACAGGTCGAGGTGTACTGGGAAAGGTTATTTGTTTTTTGTTTTTTTTACTAAGCACCACTGGCTATAGTGCTCGAGTTAGTTGCTATTGATTCAGGCAGTGTGAAGGTCATCTATGCCGGCTTGGGGGCCTCAGAGAGCCAAAGTGGACCCCACAGCCATGGCCCTTAAATCACCTGAGAGTGCACTGAATGCTAGGGCTATGGTCCCTTAACAACACTCAAATATAATCACAAATGAGTTTACTCACATTCTGGGGACTTTTTTTTCCTATCTTTGTCAATACTATATTTCTCCTAGGCTTGACCGTAGTGAAGCCCATGTGACACGGAGGCCTGGGTGATTAGTGTAAAACTTTAAAATACAAACTGCAGGTTTCCTCGGTATCTTTCCTGTTTTAACACTAACTGTTTTACATTTTAAGCATATATTGATTTGATACTGTAGTGTCTCTGATTAAGCCACAAAGAGCACATTGAGATGACATCCGGGAGGGTTTATCTTGCAATTACTCTTTGCAGCCTAATCTGGGTAATTATGTCAGTGATTTTACTCTTTCCTCAGGTTGTCTATTCTTTTGATTGCCTTCATTTCTCTCTCTGTCTCTCTGTTTCATTCTCTTTGGAGAGATGATGAGGGGGAGGAACCTTTGTAAAATGCACAATGATTGGGGTATAGCATTTCATGGCAAAATTCACAAGACAAAACACACAGAATATAAAAAGATCTAGATCCATGCAGTTTATTTATGCAGCTACAAATGTGTTTATCCCACAAACAAAAATGCAGACAACATATATGTTTTATTTTGATTGCAGACAGAAAATTTGTGTTTAATGTGGCTTTGAGATAGATGTGAATTATGTTAGTATGCTTTTTATTTTGTAATTTAATTTTTTGTTAACATTTTTTAAATCTCAGATGTCTGACTGTTCCATATGTGTTTTTTCAGGGTCTGGTATTCTTGAGTTAATTTTTAATATATCAAGTTCAATCAACACAAACTCAGCATACCTGAAAAAAAGACAGGTGTGTGGGAAAAATAGTCCAACAACACTGTCGAATCAAAATTCTAAAAAGATGCAATGTACACTGTCAGTACTTGCTAAATGTAAGTTATCATTTAACAAGTACTGATAGTGTGCGGGATTCCATCTTTTTATAATAAATAAGTTAAAAATAGTTTAATTTGTGGTTTGTTGATTTTTATTTTTTAAATGGTTACAAAAACACTTATTTTATTTAAATTTAAAATATACAAAATATATAAATATTACATTCAATTATATAAAGTTTTAAAATTAAATTTTTAAAAGTATTTATTTATTATTTAAAGATAATTTTATATAAAAAATAAAAAGATAAAATGACAAATGTATTATATTTAATTAATTATTAATTATTTTTTGTTTATATTTTGATTGCTGTGGTCTTTGTAGTGTACTCGTGCCCATTACTAATGCACAGATATGAGTCTACACTCACATATATGTACATATCCACATGTTCAGACATCTTGGACTGAGGATTTACGTTATGGATCAACACTTAAGTCAGGTCTTAGGGGTAAACAAGTCAGTTAAAGATTTCACAACAGTCGATCAAAACATGCCATCCCCGTGGTCCCGAGGCCTTGTTATCTTCCCTCATCCCTTCCTCTCCATCCCCAGCAATCTGCCTGATTTCACAGCTTCAGGAAATCAGCTCATATTCTGCAGATTTTCCCTCCCTATCATTCACCTCTCTTTGAAAAGTCTCTAATCATGCTGAATAGCCAATCAGTGAAGCACTAACAACAGCATTCATTTGGCCACGGTACACAAGCTCATCCAGACAGAAGTGAAAGGGAACTTTGTGTCTGCTGTTGTGTAGCTCTGTATTTAGAACCGGGTAAAAATGATTTGTTCCTTTATGAGATGCATCAGTGTGTTGACATATCAGACCCCATCAATAGAAAGTGTTCAACATGAGGGTACAAAACATGCCATTCCATCACGAAAGGGGCGAGGTGGTCTCTGCCGTTGCCTGAGGAAATGGGAGATAGCATTGCTTTGCTTGACAGTTGTGGATATTGGATATTTCGAGAGTTTCCACATTCTCTCTCGCTCTCTATTTTCCCTTTCTCACTCTATTCTTGCATTCAGTCTTTGTTAAAATATATTCCTGTTTTATAGTATATGTACCATATTCATAGCTGTTTTATTGTTACCGTTTAAGTCTGCTTATAATGTCAGTGAAAGGTTATTTTAAAAGGTGGGCAGTATAATTATGATTCTTCTAAGGCAGCATAGCTTGCATCCTTCACAGAAAAGACAATCCCATAATGCATTGCAACAGCTGACCCATGATGACTGATGGAGCCATATGAATCTCTTTAATTATAGAGTGTTAAACTATTGATAAAGCTCATTAGGTTCTGAAGTGTTTTTTTTTTTTTTTTTGCAATGGGCAACATTTTATAATCAGACCTGGATATTTAATATGATGATTTAAATCAAGGGTTCAGAAGCCATTTTAGGTTTTAAAAGCATTTTGATTAATTATTCAGTAGATTGCAATGAATTCCTCTGGTACTGATCCGGATTAAGACTCATTTCTGAGAGTTCATGACTAATCAAAATGGTGAGCTGGAATGAATTAATTAGAATCACTAAATATCTTAGAAAAAGTCTGTCATGAGCCTACTCTGGCCATTTTCACTTTAATAAAGACCATCAGATAGGTAGGCTATGAAATATTGTACCTTTTATCATTTTAGGCTGAAAATTAACATTTTTCTGATAATGCATTAGCACTGAAGATACTTGTACTGTACAAGCTGTACAAACAGACAATGGGTTTATAAATACATAAACACTCAGAATAGAAACTCAAAAAAAATGAATTTATTTATTCACTTTATCTCATTAATAGTAGTGTGGCTGAGTAACATGAATTTCTGTAGCTCTGAGCTAATCGCAGTGATTGTCTCTGAGCACTTGTCATGCAAACTTGAATAATTATTGAAATGAGCAGACTGTGGAACAGAATATCAGCATTTTTAATTTACTACAGGAAGTGAACAGCCAAATGGACTATATATATATATATATATATATATATATATATATATATATATATATATATATATATATTGTTTATTCAGACAGTCTCACAAGACAGAGAAAAAGGTTAGAACTGCAAAATATAGTATATATAGTATAGACTTTTTTTTTTTGCCATTTCAATTCAAGTTTATATCTTGTATCTTCTGACTTTTCACAATCTCAATTTTATACCTCACAATTGCCAGTTATAAACTAGTTATTTTGTGATTTATTTTTTTTTATTTTTTTTTGGTGAATGTGTTTTTTCCACTTTTAGTTTCACAAATTTTCTTCACGAACTTACTGTAAAAGAAACAAACTGTGGTTGGTCTTTTTACATGTTGATCAGAAATCCATTCTTGTAGTTATTTTTCAGAAAATGCTGCATCGTGGAGCCCACTTTATGCTGATAATGTCACATATACAGACTTTTGATTATGTTTAAGCTCTTAGTTCACTGAATAGTACTGAGCATTTAGTCTTTTATCACACTGAAAATTCAAGCTGACACCAAGTAAACTAGTCATTATTGAGCATTCACATCCCATAGTATCTCATTTTACATCAATTAGGCTTTTTTCTCTCCCTCCCCCCCATGTAAGGAGGCACACAGGAGCTGAGGTCTCTTTCTGCCCCTCCGTCACAGCTGGTTAGAGGAGCAAGAGGTGACGGCCCACGATTATCCACCTAACATGCTCTTAGTAGTCACTCACAGACCTGCTGAATTTTTCAGATCGCAGGTGTTGGCAGCCTCATAAACCTTTATGAATTATTGTCGATGACCTTCATCAGGTGGAACCAGACTTACATAGTTGTTTCTGTAGTCATCTATGCCAGTCACCACCTTTCCTGCTTTCTTCCCTTAGAAAAATATAAATGAGCCATGAAAGGACAAGGAATGAGAGCACAGCAGGGAACCATAGAGAGGTAGAGTGAGCAAGAGAAAGACAAGAAATATGGGAACTAGCATAGCGGTTAGCATATGTGCCCAAAATGTACAGCTATAATGCCCATGCAAGTCATTCTAGGATAAATACAACCTATGAAATCCAACACCCCCCACTCCCCCTTTTTTGTGTATGTATGTATATATACAGGTGAGAAAAGTATGCAGTACATTGTATTTAAATTAAAGTCTCCATTACCTTTCCATTTAATTGGGAGGAATAATAAATATTAACGAGAATTGTGATTTTTATTCAGGCCTTTCCCTGCTATTCTCTACTATCTACAATAAAATAAGAAACCCAAGAAGAGAGGGATTCATGGAGGGCTTGTGGGTTTGCTGTAAGTGGTGCGGCTCTGTGGTTGAAAACAGTTTATTTTCAGTGGCAGGAGAGTTATTGAACCGTTTCTAATCCAGCTCTGAAGCTAAATGAGTGCAGACGAGAGCAGTCCGCAAGCTGCTTCCTCAATCGCGGCTGAAACAGAAAGGAGTAAATCCTTTTGTGTCTGTGTTGGGAGGAGCAGAGAGGCAGTACGTGGAGGAGGATGTGCCTACTGTATTTGGTCCACCTCTTCTCTTTTTAAGGGTGGCTCTAAATTATTCAAATTGTTGCTGCAGTATAGCTACGATTTTCTATTTATGGCAGCTGCGTGTGTCAGAATCTCCCTTCAGGGTTTCACTATAAACCAACCCTGTGCCCACACCAGCCATCTTTCAGAACGGACCAGAGCGTGAGAACTGATTTAGACTTTTAAGTGGTTTTGGAGGATGCATAATAAACGTTCACATTGTTTATTCACAGGCGGCATTGAGTTTCTTTAAAATTGTTCATTGTGTACCATATCCATGCAGAAGTACTTTTAATTATCCGTATTTACCCTTGGTTGACATTAATTGTGCAACCTTAAAAAAAAAAACAAAAGAACTGCAATATATTGATTTTACATGCGTTGTCATCATACGGCATCTGCTGCCATCTAGTGGCACAGGAAGGAAATATTAAAGTCTCTGTGATTGTCAACCACTGGAGATAGAGGACATTTTAAGGACAGTGCTGTTTTCTGGATATTTGTCCTGTTTGATGCTGTGCATAATCATGTGCCTTATTTCTAATATGAATTAGATTTAAATGTTAAGCATTATACAGTATTTCCTCATTTAAGTAAGATAATAGATTAATTTTGTTATTCAGACTTCAAAATATATTTCCAAACCCCTCTATATGACATTTCAGGCAAATGATCTTATGTAAAATAACACTGCTTCAAATAAATGGCTTTAAGTCATTATAGTCACATTTAGTCACAAACCTTCATTTTCTTCCTTATAAAAATGCTCATTGAAAGTGACTCTGTTTCATGTATACTGTGTGATTATGGCACTGGTCTCTCTGGCTCTTGTTAGACTGCAGTTAGCATCATCTGGGTATTTGCTTCTCTACAAAATAGAACTCACACCTGTGACGCATTATTTAACATGCATATGTGGCCGTTTGTGTGGGTTTGACCACCTGCAACTCTGTTTAATTACAAACATGCGCTGAACAATTTCCTGAATGATTTGGCTTTAGTAAAAGGTTTTAGTTCAGTTTTCACGTCATTATTTCGTCAACAGAAGTAGAGAATATTAGGGTGAGGTGTGTCACTTCCTGCGATCAGGACAGCTATGTTTCTTATAAAAAAATATATTAAAAAAATCTGTATTCGTCAATGATTCCTAAACTTTTTTTTTTTTTTCTTGGGTACTACCAAACCAGATTTGTTTTAACACTATATTATTCTGATTGTTGGTTAACATTCATTAAAGTAATAGTTGAATGAAAAATGAAAATTTGCTGAAAATGTACCCAGACTCAAGAAAAAGAATGTAATGTGAGAAATATACATTACATCACTTACTTACCATTGGATCCTCTGCAGTGAAGTGAATGGGTGCCGTCAGAATAAGAGTCCAAACAGCTGATAAAAAACAAAACTATAATCCACAAGTAATGCAGATGACTCGCAATACAAGTCCATAATCCAAATTATAAAACTGTTCGTTCCATTCCTCGATTCTGATTGGTCAGCAGCTGTGTTTTATTCACGATACAGCACAGCTATGACCACTTCACCCAACGGTTCTGTGTATCACTGAGCATCACCCTTAAACAATCAATAATATAGTATCAAAACTGTTTCATGTATTATGTATTTCGGCAGAATTAACTGTTTGCTATTTATTTAAGGAAGTATGAGTGACCCCTGCTGGCGTTATATTGCATCTTTCATCTTTAATTTTGAGACCCCGCCCATCCCCGTCTAATAAATGATTCTTATGCAGAGATGATTCTTATGTTGATGTGTGTGCACATCTGAAGCCTACAGTTTCCAAAGTGAGGAGGGAATATTACTGTATTCATTAGTTTTCTGTTTCAGGTATGATTCTGTAGCTATGTTCATATGTCCATCAGTTTACACTGTATGACACTTGCAAATTCATGCTGTGCCTCGAATCAGACATTTTCTCATGCTGAGAGATAAGCAGATGTATGTGTGTGAGAAACTATCATATATGGTGTTAAAAAAAATAAATGACAGCAGATAAGAAGAGTTCCTATTCTCTATTTTTATTTAAGCTCCATTAGTTGAGGCATGTTCGGAACATTCTCTTGCCATTTACTGTTGCTGTCAGGAACTATTTTTTAGCAGAAGGACAGCATCTGCTAACGAACTTGCTTCAAAAAAAGTAACATTTCAATACATACATTTTTGGTTTTAATATTTTTTTATTGTGTGGTAAACGTTTTATAAAAGCAATAAGGTACTGGAGGCCGTGCTGTATCATGAATAAATCACGGCTGAAGGACGTTGTTAGGCACGATGTGAAGGGGATTTATATGAATTATTCACGATACAGCACGGCCTCTCATACCTTATTGCTTACCTAATGCTTCCTCCAGTGAAAAGTCTATCCTCTGTTGTCCTCCATAAATATTTTTGCTCATGAACAGTGCTTGATCTGAGCATATTTCTCTCCTGATTCAGATGAGACAACTTTTTCACTAAAGAATGCTATATTGCGGATAAAAAAACTTGTATTTTAGCCAGAAGCAATGGTTTGACGTTAAGAGCATCTTTATGATGGTTTGGTTTCTTACGAACATGTAGCTTACAAACATTACTTGTGGATTATTGATATTTTATCATCTGTTTGAACTCTCATTCTGACGGCACCCATTCACTGCAGAGGATCCATAGGTGAGCAAGTGATGTAATGCTAAATGTCTTCAAATCCAATGAAGAAACAAGCTCATCTACATCTTGGATGGCCTGAGGAATTTTTATTTTTGCAACTATTTCTTTAGTGAGTTGGCTATTATTATCATCATAATTATCAGTCATACTCATACAATGGTTGAGGAAATGTCATCAGAAATGACCTAAAATCTAAACTGGGCAGTTGGACGCTCCACTGCAACAGCAGACCTATCAAAAATCTCTCTCGTGCCATCTTAATTTCCAGCATGTGGCACCACAGGAGCTGATGAAGGTTAAGAGTCTAACTGGACAGCTAAAGACAGCGGCAACAGCTGCTCTGTTTTGAGGCACTGCTTACCAAATGGTCTCTGCACGTCTCTGTCTCACAGGAGAGATTGAAGGTTGAATCTGCATTAATGTCCTTGTCATCTTCAGTTTAGAGTTTGTCGTCTGCTGGTGAGCAGTAGGAAGACTGACAATTTAATGAACATTGATTGCCTTTTATGCCTGATGTTTCTCTCATTATGTCATTGAGACAGAGCTCAGTACAGGTCAGTCTGATCCCTCTGTGCCGCACAGATGATGATGATAGATCATATCAGAGATGCACCTTAATTAAGCAGCCTGTGCTCACTCAATATTAGAAGCTAAATCAATACATTTGTATTCCAGAGCGCTATCCCATCTGGGTTAATCGAAATGTTATGACACAAATATGTTACCCGTGCCTCAAGCAAGGCCTGTAACTTGATGAAAATAAATAAACAAACAAACCCAAATGCATTCACACAGGGTCCATTATTTTTTAATGAAAAAATGTACCAGTCACAGATATTTCTGTAAAAAAAAAAAAAAAAAAAAAAAAATTCACAGTTGATATAAATACAAAATAATAGAAATGAAAAAAAAAAAGAATTCAAAATAGAAATAGAACCGGTGCAAGAAAATATTATTTCTTTCTACTTCAAAATTTATTTTGACACATATTACTATACATTTCTTTGTAATTATTTGTAAATGTATTACCAATTTCTAATTGACTTAACAATGACTTAAATAAGTCATTATTTCGAGAAATTTCCTCATTATTTCAAGAAAAGTAATTATTTCGAGAAAGTTTCTCATTATTCAGAGAAAGTTTCTCATTATTTCTAGAAAAGTAATTATTTCTAGAAAGCTTCTCATTATATCGAGAAAAAGTATTTTCAAGAAAATAAGTATTTTCAAGAAAATAACTCATTATTTCGAGAAACTTTATTATTATTTCGAGAAATGTCATTATTTCAAGGAAGTTTCTCATTATTTCGAGAAAAGTAATTATTTCTAGAAGGCATCTCATTATTTTGAGAAAAGTAATTATTTCTAGAAGGCATCTCATTATATTGAGAAACTAAGTCATAATTATAAGAAACTTTCTCATTATTATGACTTAAAGAAATCACTTTTTTTTGGAAACCGAAACGGGCTTCCATAGTAAATAGTCCAGCAGTGTAACAAGTGATTTATTTATTTATTTATTTTGACTCTCAAAAAAATATGAAGTAAAAACAGCAACCATAATAATCATAAAATAATTACAAAACTGTTTTCAGCTGGAGTATAGCATGTCATACGGCAGGACACTGCTTGAAATCTGACTTGCATATCCCCTTGAATGTGCATGAATGCATGAAAGATCTGTTTGTGAAAGAGAATACATATCCAAAAGTTCAGATGCAGCACAGAGACCAAAAAAAAAAAAAAAAAAAAAAAAAAAAATCTGATTAAACATTCCATCTATTCAGTCATCAATTAGTCAGATGGAATGTCAGTTAAATCCCTTTATTTATTGAATTAGCCTCTCTCATGAGTAATGCTTTTTGCAGCTCATTTGACTTTCATGAACCGCATTTCATTCGGGCATGTGATTGAATAAGTTCTGTGTTCATTATTTACACAGGAAAACAAAAGCAGGGCTTAATTAATATACCGAAATGTCAGATGTGCACCGCATTTGTATACAGCCACATGATCTGCATTAATTATCCCAGCCTACAAATCTAAACGAGAGGAAGACGGCCACGTTTTACAGGTTAATACAGTGAATGAGTGCCTTCATGTGTCCTGAGATGGATTTATGAGATGCTTTGAGAGGAAACAACAGTGAATCAAATCTCATAAGTAAGTCTCTCAAGATGGCTGCCAGATGCTGTTGTGTAACATCAGCCTCTTATTGAGAAACACTGCCACCCTGTGAAGATCTCTGGTGCCTTATTCCCCCGTCACACTCTGATCACATCCTCCACCGCATGTTTCTGTCCACTTGCATCAGCCCGCTGCTCAATAACGTTGATACAAAATCATTTCGATTTGCTTTCACTCAGAGTTAATCATCAGATACTGTCTAGAGGTTAGTCCCACTTATCTGTTTCTCTTTTCGCTGTCTTCACTGATGGCAGCACAACCTCGATTTCTCTCTCCCTCTCTCTACTAAGTATGCCGGGTGTAAAATTAAAATTGGCGGGGGCCCCAGGGAAGATTGAAAAGCAACTAATTGCACATGATAACATATTGATCACTGTGTAATTTTAGAGTTTGTCAGCGGTTTCTATGCATTGATATTTAGGATGCATGTGTTCAGGATGGAGTTTTCACAGCTCAGGATTAAATGAGCATCTGTTGTTGATCTTCTCTTGAAATGTGTAATCACTGAATTTGCATTTTATAATTTACTAAAGTCTACTATATGTATTTTTAATAAAGTTATCTGAGACAGAATTATTGTGAGCAAATACTGTAACTTCTCCATTATAGTGGTCGACCGATATATCGCCAAGGCCGATATATTGGCCAATATTTGGTATTTTTCAAATATCGGCATCGGCCGGTAAGTTTTTGTGCTTGGCCGATGTGTTTGAGGGGGGATTTTTTTTTATTTTATAATTAGTATTATAGTAATATTAGTATTATACAACACAACCACACAAAAAAATTCAAAAATACTCAAAAACTAAACAATTATTCAATCAAAAAAACAAAAAAAACAAAAAAAAGCTAAAAATTTTAAATATTAGTATTATACAATATTAAATAACGGTTTTATTTTTTCATATATTTTAAATATATAATTTATTCCTGTGATAGCAGAGCTAAATTGTCAGCATCATTACTCCAGTTTTCAGTGTCACATAATCCTCCTAATATGTTGATTTGGTGATCAAGAAATGTATCTTAGTATTATCAGTGTTGATAATGGTTATGCTGCTTTATATTTCTGTTGAAACATGATACAATTTTTTTCAGGATTCTTTGAGTTGAGATTGAACAACGTTGATTGGAAAGAGAACTCTTTTGTAACATTATGAAAAGTCTTTACTGTCACTTCTTATCAGTTTAAACGCCCTTGCTGAATTAAAGCATGAATTTCTATTAAGAAAAAATATCTGAATGGTAATATTATATTATTTTATCTTTCTGAAGCAAACTTGTTTTGACCTTCATTGAGTATTGTAACAAAAGATGAGTATCTTGTTATAAATATCTCAAAGTGAGATTTTATGTAGCCTCATTGTTTCCATCTATATAAACCCTAGCTGTGATTTATGTCTTTCTTTGAATGACGCTGAATGACAGTCAGAAACTGAGGCTGGGGAGAAAGGGCATCGCCACATCCATCAGTCCCGTCCTAGCAGTGTGCCTGACTGGCCGTCTGTGTGGCAGCTTGCTGAAAAGTACAGATGTCTTCAACATTTCCCATGGCAGGAGAGATCTGTTCATTTACCTGTTGAGCCAGTTAACAGAAACTTGTGGGAAGCTCTTGCAGATTGTGTTAACTCTGAGTGCTTTGTTTTAGTCATGCATTTCCTCAAGAAGATGATTACAATTTTTGCAGGCCATTGTCTTGAACGTGCATACTGTTGGTTTATGTTGCGTTGTAATGTTTTAGGATTGTTTAGGGATACAATGCCTAAACTGAAAGTCCAAAAAATGCATTATTTTAGTAAGTTTTTAGTTATAACTTGTCTAAATCTTGTGTTCTTTTGTCCACAGAGGCATCCATTTTGAGCTATGACGGGAGCATGTACATGAAAGTGGTGATGCCTACCGTGATGCACACTGAAGCAGAGGATGTGTCCCTTCGCTTCATGTCTCAGCGGGCGTACGGCCTGCTCATGGCCACCACCTCACGTGACTCCGCCGATACTCTTCGGCTAGAGCTGGATGGCAGTCGCGTCAAACTCACGGTCAACTTAGGTATTGTATAAAACCCCCTCCTTCAGGATGCATTGCTTCTTCTTTTTCTCTCTCTTCCTATCTGTCCATCATTCCATCCCCACCCTCCCCTGCCTCCATCATAATTACATTAATTAATAAGATATATTAAGATGTTGTTTTATTGTTTTTCTTTATTTGCATGGATCACCAGACATTTGATTGAGTTCAGTTTGAATTGATTGTTTTCTTAATAAAGTAATTGATGGTAAATTCAAATTTTGGCTACTAATTGATGTTAGGGATGGGTGGTATGATATCATATCACTGTACAATATAATATTATATCACAATATACAGTAGTTATATATATGGAAAGTTCAAAAATAGTACTTTATACTTTTATTCTGAACATCATTGATGCAAATCAAAAGATAAATTTGTTTATAACAACCGAAAGAATATGAGGAGCATTAGCTGCATAATTTAATTCAGGTAAAAACATGAACTATTGTAATGAAATCTAATGCAATTATAATATATATAACACATCCTTTCAACTCTAAATTCTGATTAAAGGGGTCATATGACACGATTTCATGTTTTCCTTTCTCTTTGAAGTGTTACAAGCTGTTAGTTTATAGATCTGTAAAGTCGCAAAGATTGAAGTCTCAAACCCAAAGAGATATTCTTTCTAAAAGTTAAGACTCAACCACACCTTCCTTAAACGGCTCATTCAAACACACCCCACAAATCTATGTCACGGTGTTGGAAGGTTTGCATAACACCGGCCAAATGTATATGCAAAGATGGATGATGTCTCACTGTAGTACTGCTGCCGCCCCGCTGCCATATCGTGGAAATGCTGTGTGTTTCCAAATATGGTAAGGGGCGTGACATCTCGGTCACATGCTTGAGGTATTCGGCCAATCACAATGAACTGTATAGCTGGCCAATCAGAGCACACCGCGCCTTTCCGATCGATGAGCTATGTAAAAAGAGATGCGTTTCAGAAAGGCAGGACAGAGAGGAGCAACAATGTACGATATATGGAAAATGTGTTTTTTTTAACCTTAAACCGCGAAAACACATTGCATTACACCAAATAATGTTGTTTTTAGCATCCTCATATGACCCCTTTAAATAAGCTCACATTGAATTCTTTATTGATTTAGCTATAATTAATCTATGCAATTTTATTTTTTGCATTTTTTGGGACATGCTACTACAAATTACCACAATTTTCTCCTTTTGTCTCAACTGTAAATAATATGCAGCAGTTTCATAGCGGATGTGTCTATTGCGGTATAAATTTAATGCAAAATTTAAAATTTTTTGTCACATATATAGTAGCACAATACTGCCCAGGCCTAACGGACACAATGTTTGGTGCATTTTTTTAATATATTAACCATGATCATTGTCATAGTGAAGACAAAATCTCCTTTGAGACAGTCACAGCACTGCATAACAGCATAGCATTTTTTTTTATTTAATGTCGACTTTTGAAATGATGGGTAATTCCTTTTTATGATTACAATCAAAGTGTTGTGACTTTCTGATTGTCAACTTAACACTAATTCCTGTCATCTTTTCTACTTGACAATGTCTTCATTAACTCTTTTCTGACAAACCTCATGTTCTGTCTCAGTTGGTTCCATCCGTACCACATTTGTGCTTTGGTTGGTATTTCATTTCTGTTACATCACTTCCTTTTAACCACCGTCACCTCTCCCTCCCTGTCCAGTTCTCTGACACACATTCTCCATGCTTTGTCAAAAGATGGTATTCACCCCTTCAAAGGCCCTTAGCCTGCGGCCCGGTCGGCAAACAGCCCGAGAACAGAGCTCTCAGCTTCACCTGCAGCTGGTAGCACCTCTTAATCCTCAGTCCGACACCATTACCTTTACATGAGATATGAGACCCTAACTGGTCATTAAGTCACAGTGTCATCATTAAAGGAAGTGACACAACTCACACCTCACTGCACGAAACAGCCTGAGGTTTGACAGTAGGACCGATCGTCTGTGACAGCTCAACCATAGTAGAGACAAACATAGCCCACACACTGTAAACATACTGAAAGAGACAAGACTGTCTTATGACTGCATACACAGAGAAATCATCTGGAATTATTTGACAGACTGTCAGCCATAAAACACGACTGAATACATATGTATATCATTAGATGTATGCGCAGGACTGCCCTTGCTTCCAAAATACAAGGTTATTTTACTTTTAGGACAACTCTGACCTCTACTACTATACGTTTACAAACAATTATTTATATGTTAGAGATTGTAGTATATTAAGGGCTCATTTGAGTGGTCAGATCTCAGGAAGATCTAGCTGGAGGTACAGAGGCCACTGCATGGTGCTGGTGCTTATTGGATCGAGGCTGTTTGCTCCCACTTTTCTGTTGCGGTTGACGACACATGGTAAATCCAGCCACACAGAGCCCAACCCAGAGCATGATGCCATCAAGATATTGATGGCATATTCCAGATCAGTATGCAAGAAATATGCCCTAACGCCAACTTCTTGCTAAATGTATTTAAGCTATTAAAGCATATTTAGCTAATGAGCTGGTGTGATTTCTATGGGGCAGGACCTCAGATAGGTCTGAGAATTAAAAGTGTAATTTTTATAAAATAAAATAACACTCTGGGTTGAATAGTCTTTGTGGTTGGTGAGCTCCAAGTGGCCATTTTATAATATTATAAAATACAAGGCAATTATTTGTTTAATTGCTTTATTAATTGCTTACAAGGCAATTATTTGTTTGTTTTTTTAGCAACAAAATAATCATAAAAAAGTATTTTATTCATAGACATTATATCTAATTCTTTGACAGTTGCAGTTAATCCAGTGACTTTTCATGAAATTATAATGCTTACATTTATAATAATAAAAAAAAAAATGGCCGCCTCTTTGCATGTGGACGTCCCCGGAAGGGTGGAATTATTGTTTTTGGATGTCTGCAGCTGTAACCTTGAAGGATGCAATTTCATCTGTCACTTATTTTCCCCCATCTAGACTGTATCAGGATAAACTGTAACTCCAGTAAGTTAACACTCAAGTTTCATTTTGCTCCTAATGATTCTCTTGTTGAAAAGAATGTCTTAAGTCTTGTGCCTTTTCCTCCATTTAGTCAAGGAGAGTTTGCGTCTAGTGAAAGGGTCAGCTGATGCATCTCTCCAGTCACGATTACCACAATTATAACTGGTGGTGACTTAATAATCATGGCTTGTTTTTGATGGCCTGTAATTTAGCTGTCATGCCAATCTATTTCCTACCCTATCAGCATCTTTTATAGAAAGATCTTAAATTGTATGGTGTCTTTTAAACTACTTTGTTTTTACTGCCTTTAGTAAGGAATGCAGTATTTACGTTTAAAGTAGTGCATGCATTAATATGAAATATTATTGGGCATGCAGAAATACATGTTATGTTAAATTATTATATTTAGAAACAGGTTTGCCATCTTTTCATGTTGCAGTAACTACAGTTTGTACAGCGTTTAAAGTCACCACAAATCAACTTTTTTAATAAAACTAAATTGTAAAACATTTGCATACAGAGAACATAAAATCACTAGTGTTACATTTTTATAATGGCATCTAATTTCAGCATATTTTAATGATATGATGCAATATGGTTTTGTCATCTTTGCTGGATTGGTTGTATTTTAAGTCAATGTGTATTTTTAAGCTCAATGTATGGCATAATACACAATTCTTAAAACAAAAATGATGCTAAAGACACATTCAGTTCAGTTGTTACCGGAAGTTCATGGAATTTTCCTTATAAGAAATACAGAAATGACTTTGTTCAATAATGTGCCATTTAGTTACTTAATCTTTTGTACTATTATACTGTTAGTAAAGAAAACATTTGTACAGTTTTGGCAAAAACACTGCTTTTACTCAAAAATAGGTCTTGAATTCTCTCAATGACAATGTTTAGATTGATTTAAAATATAAAGGTGATATCATATTAAAGAAATATTTTATATATATATATATATATATATATATATATATATATATATATATATATATATATATATATATATATATTAGTGCTTTCAAACGATTAATCGTGATTCATCGCATACAAAATAAAAGTTTTTGTTTGCATAATGTGTGTGTTCTGTGTATATTTATTATGTATATATAAATACACACATAAACAGTATATATTTTGAAAATCTCTATATTTATAGTCACATAATTTGTATTATAATTAAATATTTAATATATAAACATTTATAAAAATATATATGTGTGTGTGTATTTATATAAATATAAATATACAGAGCACACATACATATATCATGTAAACAAAAACTTTTATTTTGGATGCGATTAATCACGATTAATCGTTTGACAGCACTATATATATATATATATATATATATATATATATATACAGACACACACAATATATATATTTTTAACAAATAAAACCACTCTGAATAACTATGAACTAACTGATTTTCCCACTTTGAAAGGTAAGAATGTCTAATTGTAGTTGTCTTATTTTGGCTATGTATGTGTGAATAATGACTTTATAAATGGCTTGCATGCTGTATAGATCTTGATATCTGCATGCAATAGTTGTGTGTCACGTGTCCTAACTACACGCGATGCGATAAAAGGTTCCATGGTTTTCCATGTAAAATTGAGTTTTTGTCCTAACTAGCTGTGATGGCAACATGCGAAAATTTCTATTTTAGGAACTTTTTCTATTTCTGGGACCTCACAGCAACATACAAACTATATGCAGTGATAATCTCAGGTACTGATTATTTGCTTTATTCAAAGTTAAATGTGTCCAATGCGAGTTTGAATTTCATATTGCATGACATTTATAGCATTTTTGTCACGTCGCGTCTAGTGTGGACTCCCAAATTACTTGTCGCTGGAATCTTGTCACGTCACGTGTAGTTAGAACACGGTGTTAGTGTGGTTCGTATGTTGTTTATTATATGTGACTGTTTAAATACTATCCTTACAGTGGTCTGATAAAAGAAAGGTTGCAGACTGGATTCCATGTGGCTATTCTTACAATGACTGTATGTTTCTTTAGATTAAAAGCATTTGTGCCAAATGATGAGTGTTGGTGATGTACTAGAGAGCCTGGCCCTGCTGGAAATGTACCAAGTAAACCAGTAACCCACAACTACGCCTCCATCAGTCATTCTGATCAAGTAGCAAACACTCACATCATGCTAGATTAGTCTCATCCCTTTACCTGCACCAGTTCACACTTTCCATCACTCAGATTAATATAATGCCACTAATTATAATGATGTGCTTATCAGAGCTATTAGTTCTTAAACTCCTGTTACGAGACCTGCATTTTTAAAAGCTCTAAGATTATAACCTGCATACAGCAGTGGAATCTGTGCAGAAAGTGGTTGATACTGGTGGATTTGTGCATTAGTCTAACCCTGGTAAACTGAGACCAGATTTTTATGCTTTCAAAATACAATAATTGCTTGTATGGCCTTTAATAGTTGTTCTGCTTAGTTATTATGTTTTGAAATTCTGAAAAGGACAGTGTTACCCTTTCAGAATCAAATCTAAGTTGCAATTATTAATTAGGTTACAGTGCACTAGGTGTTGTTTTTGCATCGGTGTAGGAATGATCTAATAGACATGATAAACTGTCTGAACAATGTCAGTGATGGCAGATTGTGAGTGGTCAAACTACATTTATGTCAGTGCTGAAGAGGGTGGAAGTTAATATTCTTTCTCAGGAACTACAGATAACTGCATGCTGATAGGTACATAACACAATTTCCCAAGAGCCAAGAGATTTTGAGGGATGTGGAGCGTGATTTCATAGCACGCTCTGAACTGAATCCAAAACACCTCACTGCTCTCCTCTGTGACTACTTCACTCCTCAAATGTATTGCATCATATAGAATATATTGCTTTCTTGTAAATTAACTCCGATTCTGACTTTAAAGGTGAAGCATTTCATTTCTGTATCACTCGTGTTACCAAACGAAATTGCAAAAAGATCGACTTTTCAAACAAGTTTCCCATATTACACTCCTTTCTGCCAATGGTTTGGACAATATACTCTAGCCCTGTCCCAAACTCATGCTATTGGTTGAGCCAGTGTTGCTTTTGGTTACATATTCACAACTAGGATAACAAAGAACTTTGTCTTTGAGTGGTGTATCAAGACCTTTTATGAGTAAAAGCCATTTTATAATCTCAGGATTAGGTTTTGAAGTGATTCTTGTGAAAAACAGAGAAAACTAAATTGGCAAACAATTTTAGTTTTTTGTTAAAGCTTATGTTTTTATGTAATATTCAAAAACATCTGCACCAAACCTCTGCTTTCTCTATTGTGTTAATCATCTCGAGAAAAAAAAAAAGAAAAAAAGAAAAAATTTAACCTGATTTGCCACATAGTTAGCATCACATTTAAAGCAACAAAAAAAGTATACACTTTTTGTCATTGAAAGCAAAGGTTTGGTCAGAGACAATTTAGGTTGGCATTAACGTTTCATGACCGTCGTTCTCAGGCAAAGGACCAGAGACACTGTATGCTGGACAAAAACTCAATGATAATGAATGGCATACTGTGCGCGTGATCCGGAGGGGCAAAAGCTACAAGCTAATGGTTGACGATGACGTAGCAGAAGGTACTACCCTGAAAGACAACACAATTCTTGATGCGTTATTTTATTTGAGCTGCAGGAAACTGCAGAAATAAGTATGTGAAAGTTTTAGGAGTTACTAGTTCGTTATACTTTAGCTACAGATTGTGTGGTTTTGATAAATTGTGGGAAACATCATTTACAATGTTTCATCAGTTGTTCTCATTCCAACACTACTTTAGTGTTTCACAGCAATAAGATACATATTTTTGGTTCATGTTTATTGCTACGCTGACATTATGTAGAACTCGCTCTGTGTACCCAGTAGTTGGAGAGTCTGACTCAGGGTTTTGGTGTTTTTTATGCCTGTACAGCAGTGTAATATTGTTTGTGGGTGTAGTATAGCAGCATCTTTTTTCTTGTTTTCCTTTCCAACCTGCTGTGGTTTGTAGGTCAGATGGTGGGCGATCACACCCGGTTAGAGTTTCACAACATCGAGACGGGCGTGATGACCGAGCGCCGTTTCGTCTCCATGATCCCCTCCAGTTTCATCGGCCACCTGCAGAGCCTCAAGTTCAATGGCATGCTCTACATCGACCTGTGCAAGAACGGTGATATCGACTACTGCGAGCTCAACGCTCGCTTTGGCATGCGCTCCATCATCGCAGACCCCGTGACATTCAAGTCAAAGAGCAGTTACCTGAGTCTAGCGACCTTGCAGGCTTACACATCCATGCACCTTTTCTTCCAGTTCAAGACAACCTCTCCAGATGGATTCATCCTCTTCAACAGCGGGGATGGAAGTGATTTCATCGCTGTAGAGCTGGTGAAAGGGTAAGCTTTTTTGAAGAAATGGCCACTTTATCTATTTATTTTTTTATCTTGCCGGTATAAGTGTTTACAAGATAACAAGCTGCTTTAGGTAACATTTATGAGGAAGTAATATATTAAACAGTTTCATCTGGCGTTTTAGGGATTGAATCTAATCAGCATACAGTAACTGCGGCAAGTAAACCAGAAGTCTTTAAGTCTTTATATTCTGCCTTGTTTTGTAAGAATGTTTGGAAGGAAAGAAAATTTCAAGTAATTTCTTTTCTTTTTTTGTGGCATCTAGATATAGACTGATAATAGGTTTGTTTAAATTTCTTTACATATATTTACACTTTTTTAACACAATAATCGGTTGAAGCCAGAAAAATTACATAATTTAGTGGGCTAAAACAGTATTCACAAGTAAAGTAACTTATTTAGTATATTGTTTGGATAAAAGTGGGCCTAAAAGAAAGAACCAGTAAAAAAAAAAAAAAAAATCTTGAGGTTTTAATTTATTTATTTATTGTGCGTAGAGATAGACCAGTAATTTAATTATTGATAATCTAATTCCATTTCATTTAAGTTAAATTAATTTAGAGTCTACAGAGAAATTACATAATTTAGTAGGCCAGAACAGTATTCATAGGAAAAGAAACTTTAATGTGTTGTGTTTAATTTAACGTGTTGTTTAAATAAGAGTCAGCCCAAAACAAAGTTAAAATACTGTATATTTGCATTTATTTAGAGCACAAAGTAATTTCACATAAATATAATGTTATAAATGACAATAATTGTAGTAATATTCACAATGCATCTGTTGTTGTAGTCAAAAGATGTAGCTATTATTGGGTCAAAAAATTAAACAATTATTAATAGTGATTTCTGTATATTAGAAAAAAATTGTATCAATGAACCATATCAGTGATAAGAAGATATTGTTTAATCTCTGGTATCATTTAAGATTTATCCACCTCGTAAAAAGCATAAAAAGTAAAAAAGAAATTGTGATTCCTGTCGAAGTTGTCAGTTCTTGGCCAAAATAAGCTAAGAGACTATTTCATATCAGTTTGCTTTGTTATAAAAAAAAAAAGGGATGTGGAGAGTAAAAACTGATTTATCTACAATGAGCATATCTCAAATTGACATATTTATAAAACTTAACATTAGAATGGCATATGATATGGCCTTTCTACTCTCCCTGTTAACCGAACTTCACTTTTCTGTCGTTTAGGTACATACATTATGTGTTTGATCTTGGCAACGGACCCAATGTAATCAAGGGAAACAGTGACCGTGCTCTCCATGACAACCAGTGGCATAACGTTGTCATCACTAGAGACAACAGTAACGTCCACACACTCAAAGTCGATGCCAAGGCAGTGAGTCAAGTCGTCAATGGCGCTAAAAATCTAGATCTTAAAGGTACATAACCAGCTAAAATTCATATATTCTCATGCCCCCTATCAGTTTTATCACTACTTTGTTTACCTGGGCATCTATTGTATCTGCATTCTGCTCAGGTGACCTCTACATCGCTGGATTGGGGCCCAACATGTATAACAGCCTGCCCAAACTTGTGGCCTCTAGGGATGGTTTTAAGGGTTGCCTGGCATCTGTAGACCTGAACGGACGCCTTCCCGACCTCATAAATGATGCCTTGTTCCGCAGCGGTCAGATCGAGCGAGGATGCGAAGGTACACCCTCTAACAACTCTAGCTCGAGGAGCCCGTTCTTTCTCATGAACGCAAACAGTAGTTCCACCTCCACCTCACTGAGCCATCACTCCATCTTTCTCACACTGCTTGTCTCATCTCTCACCCAGTCAGCTCTCTGTTGAGCCCACTGGCTTATTAATATTCTTATTGGCCACATTGGTCATGCTAGGATCAGCCAAGTCTTTGTTTGTATGAATTAGTGACATATTTAAAAACCAACCTACAGAGGGAATATTTACATTGCAGTATTTTGAGTCAAGATGGAACTTTTTGCAATTGATCTGATGTGTTTTGACCTTAAACCATTAAACATAAAACAAGAATATGGGCAGCTATTAAGTAATTATGACAGATGTCTTGTAATATATGTACACTACCATTCAAAAGTTTGTGCTCAGTAAGGTTTTATTTATTTAAGAATTTAATACTTTTATTCGGCAGGGATGCATCAAATGAATCAAAAGTGACAGTAAATAATAAGGAAATGCTATTATTTTTGACTTTCTATTCATCAAAGAATCCTGGAGAAAAATGTATCATGGTTTCCACAAAAATATTGACCAGCACATCTGTTTTCAACATTGATAGTGTCGTGTGGCACTGAAGACTGGATCAATGAATGCTGAAAATTCAGTTTTTCCATATCAGAAATAATATATTTAGTTATTTTTAATTGTAATAATATTCAAAAATGTGTTTTATTTAATAGTTTTTACTGTATTTGTGATCAAATAATGCAGCTTTGATGAGCATAAGAGACTTATTTTAAAACATTAAAAAAATAAAAAACTTAATGACCCCAGGCTTTTAAATATTAGTGTATATAATATTATTTTTGTTTTGAAAATATATTTTGGATGGGAGTGAAATAAACATAACATTTGAATACTGTGATATAATTACATCTCTGTGCATTTGCCTGATTAGAATAAAAAATTGAAAGACAAAAAGAAAGTCTTAAATATGACAACGATATTTAGAAATACAGATTATGTAAGAATTTGACGTTTTATCAGAAGCTCGGTGTCAGTAAAATGATATTATGCAGATATTATGGTCATATAACCAGCATCAAAGCTTAAATCATAGCAAATGATTGTATGTTAAATGCCAAATATGTCCAAAAGATCAGAACACAGATAATTTAAGATCAATACAAGAATATTTCTTCACTTACTCATTGTTAATATTCATTTTCTTATATACATGAAATCTCTGCCATATTTCAGTGCATGTTAATGTCTTTGATTTCTTGACATTATTTGTTTGGTTGGTTGGTTGGTTGGTTGGTTGGTTATTTATTTATATATATATATATATATATATATATATATATGAACATATATATATATATATATATAATATTTTTTTTTTTTGGCCTTTCACTTTTTATTTCTCAGTGTTCTTGTTCTGTTTGTTTTGTTATAGTCTTGTTTGTGTAAAACTTTGTGTACAAGCATTTATATGACCTGTCCATCCATTACAAAATTAATCATCCGTCACAATTTCATCATCCATCTCAATGTTGTCTTGAACAAAAAACCTTCCTTTATGTTGAGTATCCTACATGTTACATTTACATGTTGTTGAACCAAGAATAAAATCTTATCTATCTAAATGGTTTGGTCTTTTGTTGTATCATCTTCACGTTTTGTTGCTTGAGTCCATTGCGTGAGTGTGAAATGTCAATGTCAGCATGCTTGATAAACACATATAAGTCCGGGATTGTATTCCAAAGACAAAAGGCTACTAGTTTATAAACACAACACAGGTCTTGACAGATATGAAAATGTATTTTAAAACTAATGAACATTTAATGGTTTAATGTCAAAGCGTACACAATTTAAAACATGCAAACCTTGTTTGTTTTGTTTTCTTTTCTTCTTCTTCAATATCAGTGTTGCAAACCATAAAGATGATTTTTCAACAACTTTTTATAGCTGCCCTTATTGTTAAAGTTTTCAGACCCTACATATAAGCAAGGGCTTTTCACACTGCGCTTAACCCTGAGTTATCATCTTTCAAAACCTCACTTTTAACCCCGGATAAAGGTATGTTTCATGGGCTTAGCAAAACTTCATACCCAGAATCTAAAAACCGCACACAGTAGCATTAGCGTTTAAGGGGAAAATGTCAATACAGTTTGAACAGATATAATATTTGAATTGGAGTTGAAGGAGAGTTTTATTCTTACCTTTATAGCCCAAAAATGAAAAGAATAAAATAAAAAAATACCTGATTGTCCTAGACTTGTCAACCAAGTTATACAGATTAAATATCCCAGAATTAACTGTCAAAACCCGGACTTAGATTAATTGTTAACCCCGGGTAAATTATGAGCAGTGTGAATGGTAAATCAGGATATGACCCATTTTCAAGTGTGAAAAGCCCTATTGTGAAATCCAAAGAAAATATGTTCATCTTTAACATAATTCCACATGCTTTTAGGACACAGGCTACCACCAGATCGTCTGATAGCCGACATGCTTAAATACACATCTTTAGGATGTGTTTGTCGTATTTTATAAACAGAGATATACCCAACAACATTTGAATTCAGTTCTTCATTTCATACATGAATAGAACAACTTTGTGTGTGTGTGTTTTACGTTTATCTCTCCCGCACAGCATCCAAAAGTGAACGTGAGTAGGTTTTTATGTTCACAGCCCAGCATGAAAGACATATCACTCTGTACTGTACTGTTTGTGCACAGTAAAACTGTAAGCCGTGTATGGAATGGCTCCACAATGGCAACAGAATCCTTTGCTGGTTCATATGGCAATGAATGCGCCATTCTGTTGTAATGAAGCTTTTCATCCACCAGATGGCAATGATGCACCTGTGCTTAGGAAGGCGAGGGCTCGATTACATGCTGCAGTATTTCAGGGGAACATTTTGTTTTCACAGAACGCATCATCATTAAAATGTCCCCTCTCCAACCGCTTGCTTTCTTTTACAGTCTTACCAGTTTCTGTTGATTTACGTTAGCATTAGCACATTATCACGCCCATACTGTGCACTGAAAGTCATTTTAACATTTTTGCTGTCAGAACAGCTGACTAGAATGGAATATGCAAACGAAGCCTGATTTTTCGGCATGTTTATTGGCTGAATATATTTTAACTGTAAATGAGATCATTTTTGAATTTACTTGTAGCACTTTTTAAACAACTAAATAGGCTACTTTTTCATTGAGTGCCATTACACCTTTTTCAACCCAGCCATGCTGAATCAACCCATCAGTTTCATGACTATTAGGCTATTATAATTTCTGATCCCATGTTGCAGTAACTCAAGAGTGCAAACCCTTCCTAAGAATGGTAAAGCATGTCCTGTTAGTAAAGCCATTGCTTTATTAACAGAAGCCATCGACCACTTTCTTACCTGTTTGATTGTTTTCGCTTTTCTGTTTCTTGCTTAACAAAGTTGGTTTCACCAAAGCAGATCTACAAGGTATATAAGGTTCAATTCCATTCTGAGCTCGGCTGAAAGCTGCTGTTTTGTCTTGTGCCGGTTTGTTTTGTACTCTTCCCAATACCCAGACATAAAGCGGACACTAGCTGGTTCACTGTAACAATGTCTTGGTATAAAATGGTTCACTTCTTTCTAAAAGAAAATGCCCTTGTGTTTTTTACCGAAGGTCGTGAGACTTGCAAAGTGAGAAGAGAAAAGTAATGATTGCAACTGAGAGTCTACATTAATAAAACATGAGCCCTCCTGTATAATTAAGTCCCCATGTCCTGTTTTGCTGTATCTTGTCTTGTTGCTGTTTTTATGCTAACGACATTCAGCTGAGAGAGGAATCTGGTTTAGGAGAGTCCATTAAGTATCTCACCATGGGTTTCTTCTCGCTTGTCTTTAAATGCACTGAACAGCAATATGATTAGCAAAATAATGAATAGAATTAGCATGAAAATCCATCTGGACATGTCGGCATGCTACTGTAGACTTTAAACTCAGAAAGTGTCCCACAGAGCACGTAAACTCAAACAGATGTGATTTCCACTTTATTATTTAAGCGACATCACAAAAAAGAGTAGCCTACTTGCTGTTGAAGTGAATATCATCACAGCTGAGGGTAAATCATGTACTGTATATGAAGTAATTTAGACCCAATGCGACCTAGTTCATTTTTGCAGGTCATTCCTGTTATGCAGTACAACTTATCAAAAATAAATAAATAAATAAATAAAACAAATAAATGTGCTGGTGTTGCAATTTCAGCTTTTTATTTATTTTTTATTTATTTTTTTGGTGTGTGTGTTCAACTAATATTATATTTTTTTTTGTTTTTGTGAGGGAAAGTGTGTGTAAAAAACCAGAAATTTTGTTTTTTTGCTGTCTTGAAAGGGAAAAACTGGGAAATTTCTTGAATAAAATTTCTCATAAATTGACATTATATTATATTTTCCATTTGTATTTGATCTCGGGTTCACTTTGCTGTGATACTGTGATAAAACATAATTATGATTTCCATTTTTAAACATTTAAAAAATATATATTGTATTCAGTGCATTAATATACGGAAGTTCTAAGCGGCCATGCATTATAATTTTTTTTCTTTTTGTTTTCTCGTTATAACGACTTAATTTTCTCGTTATCTCGACATAACGAAGTTCGTTTTCTCGTTATAACGACTTAATTTTCTCGTTATCTCGACATAACGAAGTTCGTTTTCCCCCTCGTTATAAACGACTTAATTTTGTCTAAGAATTTACAAAACTGCGCCAGCAGGTGGCACTATAGACCTGAATATAACTGATCGGGTGTTGTATACTATCCACTTTACTGTACGCGGACCTTCCTCGTGATCGCTATAATTTGTGCAGTCTTGTTTATTACTGACATTTAATTAATTCATAAATGTTAAATGCTTGAATCAATATGAATATTTTGTGTATTAAGTTCCTGCTAGATGCATGAGTTTCACCAACGCATTCTGTTTAATCAATAACTGCTTATCAAAACCAAGGTTGACATCACTGTATTCTGTTTGCACCAATATATATTATATTTGTGCTTCTTTTAGGCTCATGATTAATTTAAATTTAATTTTAATTTAATGATTAGGTAGTTAATAAGCGGAGATGTTCTGTTTATCTACAGTAGGACGGGATTTTAACGATGTAGGCTGATGTGCTTCTTTTCCTTATTACTAATCTTTATTGTTAACCATATTGATGAGAAATGTGATGTATATGTAAAATCCATAGGCTAATTTAATTCAGTTCTGTTCTGTAATGTTGTAATGGTTTTTTTTTCTACACACACACATACATTACACGTACACATGAACGCTCTTTTCAAACAGAAGCTTGTAACACACATGATATCTGCCACATAATGACTACTACAAATTACAAATTATGTATAATTTTATTTCATATAAAGGGAAAATTAAAAGTGAGTTTAATCCAAGCAGCTCTAATGGCGCGGTGTTGCCATTTAAACATGTTAATTACAAAAACAAAACGTTCGTTGTACTGTCTCTGGAAAAAATCAACAGTGATTGATCAGCCTTTATTTATACAGTATTGTAGACATTATTATTACCTAGGCGAAGCAAAATTTGCTGAAATATAGGCTACAGTAAGAGCGCCTGCATGGCTGTCCATCAGATGCCTGTCAAAGTTGAGTTCGTTACTATAGCAACAGTAAAACCTTCATGTCGTTATAACGAGAAAACAAACTTCCGTTATGTCGAGATAACGAGAAAATTAAGTCGTTATAACGAGAAAACAAAAAGGAAAAAAATTATAATGGATGGCCGCTTAGAACTTCCGTATTATTATGTTCACTGGCATTCAAAAGTTTGAGTTCAGTAATATTTTCTTTTTTAAAAGAAATCAATAATTTTATTCAGAAGGGATGCATTAAATTGATCAAAAGTGACAGTAAATAAATCACAATAAAAACGTAACAAAATATACACAAAAAAATTTAAAGCAACTCTTTTCAACTTAAATAATGATGAAAAATTCAGCTTTGCCATCACAGGAATAAATTACATTTTAAAATAAATTAAAATAGTAAATGGTTATTTTAAACTGTATAAATATTTTTCACTGTGTGATTGACTTCCTTCAAAACCATATTCAAAATCTTACTGACGCCAAACATTTAAACTGTATTGTATAATGGGAATACGACAATGTACTGCATAATATGAATGACCCGTATCAGCACTC